>NW_021319896.1:198331-217279 GCF_001605985.2 Dendrobium catenatum | reverse complement strand
GGTTTGTTAAGGAGAGGAACGAAATGAATGCAATAATTATGATTTTTTTTTTGAGTATTTTAAACGATCTGTCTGGCAAAAATAAAATTGCTATATATATATTTTAAAAATTCATATGAATGGTAATGAATATATTTATAGTTAAAAGCCCACTTTCTGATTAACACGAGATTTGATGAATGATGATATTAATGGAAATATTAAAGTTAAATTTTGTCTTATTTAAAAAGTAATTATCAATTTTAAATATTTTTTTCACATTAAACTATTTGTCTTCTAAAAGAAGTATATATTATATATATTATATATATAATTATATATTATATATATTAATAAATATTATATATATATTATAATATATATAATAAATATATATATATATATATATATTATATTATTATTTATCATCTAATAACTTTATCACTAAATTTAGGTGTTAAATGAAATTAATGTGATATAGAAATGATTAATTTAAAATTATATTTGCTAAGTCTTCAAACAAATTCACTAGATCAGCATGGATCTTAACTTAAATGTTAACTAAGGAAAATTTCATAATTCAATTCAGGATTAATAACTGAAACTTTTTATAAAAATAAAGCTAAACTCGAGAAGAAGTTCCTGGAATTTGGACTACGACATCTTAAAGCATCTCCAACCGAACGTCAAATATGTTATGACGTTCGTCTGCTCCTAGGCCGAAACGTCAAATTTTCGTTTATTTGTATTGTTGGTATGAAAGTGCAGTGATATATTGCGTGCAAATTCCGTTTTTTGTCTCAATCGGATTTGTCGAAGAAAGCGTGAAAAAGAAATGACGGTTACTTCGTAGAAGGTGTATAAAATGGAGTTCGATTGTAAATGAATCAAGCATTTTTTAGTTTGCACTGCATTTTGGAGTGAAAAAATGAGATTTCGGTTGGAGATGCACTTAGGAGGGAAGCGAGAATCAGTTTTAACTCGACGACGCCGAGTGGCGAAAAACTCACTTGGTTCCAATGAGGAGGGTCTGGGATCGTCATTAAGCTAAAGGCAAATTAAAAAATGAATAGAAAATACACTGATAGTAACATAATATTGTTTTTCGCATTTCCATTCATTAAGGAAATGTGTGCAGGACTTGCTTCTTGTGTTCAAACACAAGGTGGTTTGACCAAGTACTACTCAAACTTAAGGGAAAATTCTATAAGATGGTGTTTAAACCTGCAATGTTTTATGGCGCATAATGTTGACCATTAAAATAGAAGCATAATATTAAGTTAAGTGTTGCAGAGATGAGAATGCTCAGGTGGATGAGTGACTTTACTCTTAGAGACAGGATACGAAATATGCATATAAGTGAAAAGGTTGGAGTATCTCTGTGGCAGATAAGATTAGAGAGAGTTGTCTTAGATGGCTTGGTCACATAAAGCGGCTGCCTTCCGATGCCTGGTTAGGAGAGTAGATGTATCAGATTTAACCTTTGTTAAGAAAGATAGGGGTTGACCTAAAAAGACTTGGTTAGAAAATATTAGGAATGACCTTTTTTTATTAGATATAAACGAGAATTTGACTCTTAATCAGACATAATGGAGAAAAAGGATTCATGTAGCCAACCCCATGTAGTGGGATAAAGGCTTGATGTTGTTGTAGTTGGATTACATCAAAGATCATCTCTAAGCCATTATCTTTTTTCTTTATTCATTGATGTTATTACTAGACATTTGCAAAAGGATGTACCTTGACGTATGCTTTTTGCTGATGATATTCTTCTTGTTGATAAGACTAGAGAGGGGGTTGAATGAAAGCTTGAATTATGGAGGTCGACCTTAGATTCTTAAGTTTTTCATTTGAGTAGGTCTAAAATTGAATACATCGAGTGTAATTTAAGTAGTAATTGATCTAATTGAGGGATTGTGACTATGGGAAATCAAGTTATTAAAAAGAGTATACATTTTAGATATCTCGGGTCTATTGTTCGAAGTGATGGTGAAATAGAAGGGGAGATTATAGAATTCAAGTTGGATGGTTGAAGTGGCGGAATGCATCTGGTTGTTGTATGAGAAAAGTACCCCTCAGATTTAAGGGAAATTTCTATAAGATGGTTGTGAGACTTGCGATGCTTTATGGTGTAGAATGTTGGCCATTAAAATAGAATTGTAAAATTAAGTTAAATGTACCGGAGATGAGGATTATCAAGTGGATGAGTGGGTTTGCTTTTAGAGACATAATGCGAAACGAGTATGTATATGAAAAAGTTGGAGTAGCTCCAGTGACAAATAAGACTAGAGAGAGTCGCCTTAGAAGGTTTGATCACATAAAATGCCAGCCTTCCGTTGATCTGGTTAGGAGTGTAGATATATTAAATCTGACCTATGTTAAGAAAGATAGAGGTAGTACTAAAAGACTGAGTTAGAAAATATTTGAAATGACATTTCTTTATTAGATTTAAATGAGAATTTAACTCTTAATAAGATAGAATGGAGAAAGAGGATATATGCAGTCGACTCCATGTAGTATGATAAATGCTTGATGTTGTTCTTGTTGCATTCTTGAATTTCACAAACTCGACAAACTTGTCAAGGTAGGAATGCTTCACCAAAGCATTTGCAATTGAAAATTGTAAAGAACTATATAAATTGTTTTGTCATAAGGTTTTCAATTATAATAGACATCCAATGCTTGCATAACTATGTGATGCGGACATCGGTACGAAGATTTGGCGCATCTATCACAGGAGGCGTCGCAAATCGACGGCTATAATTTAAATATTCAATGATGAGTTATTTTTCTGAATTTTAGTTCTTATTTGATGTATTTCCGGTTTTACCCCTAGGTTGGTGTTGTGGCCCAAGGGGCAATTTTGTATTTTGAGTTTTCTTTTGTTGTAGCCTATATATAGGGCCTTAAGCTATTGTAATAGGGATGAATTATTGAAAAAAAATTGTGTTCCACACTTGTGTTCTTGTGAAGAGGACGATAGTGAGATTTCTATGGGAGAAATCGGACGATAGAAATCGGTGTTTTCACCAGCCGCATGATGGGTCCGAGCTCGTGACTTGAAGTCCCTTGGAGAAGGGCAAAACATCACCTGTCAGCCTTCAGAAGAGTACAAGGCTCGCGGTTTTTTTTATCTTCTATCATTTGATTATATCTTTCGTTTTTGTTTTTATTGTTACTCCTTATTGTTCCTCGCCGTCATTCTCACCCTCATCCCAATCACAAAACCCAACCCTCTCCATCATCCCGCCGGCCCTCCCTCTAGCCGCCGGCCCCCCCTTCATCCACCATCCCACCTCTCCGTTAATCGCCGACTCCTTTGCCGCCACCTCACGTATTTTCAAGTTTGAAATTTGAAAATTTGATGAGTTGAAGTTTCCAAATTTGCTTGGTGCCAAATTAGGAAAGTTTCAATGAGGTTTCAATTGTCAAATTTGAATTGAAACGGATTTGAAATTTTTCGTCATTAATTAGCTTGAGCGGATTAGGAAACACATTACACTCTCCTCAAACCTTGCCCAAATCCCCTCCCTCTCTCTCTACATGCCGCCGGCCACCATGGGGCTTTCCTCCCATTAATTCCCCAATTAAAACATTAATGGCCTCTTAATTTGAAATCAAATTTCAAATTAAGTTCCCCCCAATTTCATTCAAAACCTGAAATTAATTTCAGGTTTTGAAATAACCCCTTCCCCTCTCTCTAGAAGCCGCCGGCCCCTCCTTGGCTCCCCCTCATTAATTCCCCCACTCAATGCCTTAACTCCCTTGATTTGAAATTTTAAGTTCAAATCAATTCCCTCCAATAGCCCATCTATTTCAATTAATTGTTTCCTAACTCTAAGTCCATCCTTTTGGAAACAATTTCAATTCCTGTAACAGTTTTGTTCCTCACGTCCAACGCCTCTAATTAATTTCCAAATCTCTGGAATTACATTAGGAAATCTTTCCTAACAGCCAAAGCAATTCTTTGGAAATATTTTCAAAAGCTGAGATTCTCCTTGGCTGAAAATCTCAAGGCCCCACTACCGATTTAATTCCTTTCCAAATCCTGTTTCTGTTATTTCTGGAATTAAATCCCGGTTTCCTGGTTTTCTCTCTTACCCGACCACCTCTCCCTCTCAAATTCCCTCTCTCCCACTTCAATATCTTGCTGGAATGAAGCTTGAATTATCCTTCCAATTCCCCTTGCTCCTAAGCCTAGAATCCTGAGATTTCTCTCAGATTTTGGTTCCAAAATTTGAATTTGTTTTCAGAATTTTGAAAAGGGTATTTAGGAGTTATTCTTTCCTGTCATCCGCCTCTCCCTTTCCCTCTCACACCTTCTCTCCACATTTATTTCTCTTCTACTTTACGCCCATAAATTTGCTCCTGCTAGTTCTTTCTTCCCCACACCGAGAGCTAGATTTTCTCTCGGATTTCTGAGAGGAAAATCTGAGATATTTCAGACTTCCTGAAAGGAATTGTTGCAGATTTTTGGGACGATTTGCTCTTCAAGACCCATACGATTCAATCCTCCTACCCGTTCTACATCACTATGTTTGTTATGACTATTTTGAGTTAATGCTTTGAGTGTGCATATGCATGTTTTCTTGAACTCGATATGAATGCTGAAATTAAACAGACTAATCATGATGAAAGTGGTGAACTATGAATATGATGTTGTGCAAAATTACTCAAACATTCATTCGTTTGTAAAATGGACCACTCCATTGCATTTAGATCAACAAAAGCACCAAGAACTGATCTCTCCTGTTCAATTCGAGTGAGCGCAAGTGAAAGCAACACACTTAGTGTGCAATGTTATGCAAAATTGCTTGAACGTTGTTCGTTTGCAAAATGAATTGTGCTGGCATATCTTGAACTTCAGAATTACCAAGAAAGAACACCCATATTACCTAGGTTGCTGCACAAAAGATTGACAAAAAATTCACCCACACGTGAAAAATGAGAATGGAAATTCGACATGCATGAAGGATGAAAGTTGGTGAGGTGCATCAATACACAATTAGAATAAAGTTTTTTTTTTTAATTTCTTTGAAAATTATTACTATCATTACTGCCAAAATCTAATTTAAAATTATTTTTTAAATGCAACACTCACAATGTAGTGGGTAAGTCATGTGCACGTTTTTCTTAGTATGATAAGAAAGTTTATATATTGTTGCAAAATTCTCTTGTGTAGATACTTTATACACGCCTTTCTTAGCGCAATGGATTATGAAAGTTTCAACCACCAACTATGCTTGTCTTTTTTTTGGCATGGTGGGTAGATTCAGACTCACCGTACATTCTCCCTACATTGGGAAGACACTAGGAGGTTGCGGAATTGGATTAAACGGAATCTAAAAATATAAAACACATGGGCCTTAAAATAAACAAAATGCTGTTAAATAAAACAACAAATATATGTTAAATAATAAAAATGTAATGAAAATATTTTTAAGAGGAACAAAATTTTAAACCATAAATTGTAAACACTTGACTTAGAAGGGACTATGAAAGACTTGAAGGTTTGTGAAGAACATGAATAGAATCTCACTGTGACGTTGCCTGAATCCTCAGGAACCCATAGTAATGGACTCATGTGAACCCAAAATGTGTGAAATGAACTAGCCTCTCTCCCATATTTATAGATGGAGAGGTGAACTCCCGTGGGATCCATGCCATTAAAAATAATCATTTTAAAATGATAAAAAGGGATGGTGTGAAACATATGCCATCATTCCAACTTGTCCTTAATTTACCTTCTTAGCCACTAGATCCGTACATTATTTTCACAATCGGACAGAACACAGTCATTAAAACTAAAAAGGGAAGCGTGTAAACTTCCTAATGGCAAGATTTTCATGAGAATAACGAAAATCGGAATACATTATGACTTGCACAAAGTTTATGAGATGATTTACAATTCAAATGTAATGCTTCAAAATTCGTGCAACTATTGTATGAATGCATTGAAGTTCGTGGGAATTTGCCGCATGAATGCACCAAAAGTTATGTAGCTACATCATGTAAGTGCATTGAAGAGTGTGCAAATGCATGGCGTAGATGCACTGAAAGTTGTGGCCAAGTGCCCTCTTGTTTATATTTGTAATGTTCAACACCTTATAGAATCTTATAGAGAATCCCATCTCCAGCTATCTCCACTCTACAAAGACACAACATAAAAGACTAAAATACCCTCGAGGGGCTACAAGACTCAATCCCTCAAGCAAGGGTAAAAAGGGAAAAGTGCAGAAATAAAATACATCAAAATAAAATGATCATACTAAAATCAAAAATACATCGGGTAAATCGTAGCCGTAGATCTACGGCCACGTCGACGGTAGACTTTCCAACTGATGTCCCCATCAGTTTTAGATTAATATCTTGTCAGTTCCATATTAGAAACTCTAGATCCCAAGGTAACATGCATCACATGTGCAAATATTTGGGCTCGAAGCAGGAATTACGAGAAGCAATCCAAATCATTCACTATTTTTAATTGTGCTGGGTAGATCTCAGAAAGATGCCTTTTCTTCATTATATACAATTGCTGAGAAAACCAGTTTAATGCTTTTCATAGGTTTACATCGCCACTTTGTTCTTTATGGGCTCATGGAATATATGCGGAAAAGGTTAGTTAATAATTATATTTCTTTGTAGAAAGGGATGTTTGTTTTTTCTATTCCCAAATGATATACAGAGTCATTTTCCGTGAGCACAACAAATTTCAAGTCAATTATAATGCTGCTACAGCTTTGAAAAGCAATTTACAGCTGATGAGATTCTGCAGTTGTTGGATCGCTTCTTCAATTTGGAAATGCTGGTACGGTTCAAAATCTATGTACTATGCTACTTGATGTTTGGAAGCTTTACGGTTTTATCTTGTGAAATTATGCAGCCACCATACTAATTTTGCAGCTTCTTTTCTCACCTTCTTTGTTTGCTTTTAATGTTTCTAAGATATCTGGGCGATGGAGTTGTTAAACTGTTATTCTTGATGTTATCATATTGAGAAAATTTGTTGGATCCTTGGCATTGACTAGCCTTGGCTGCCAGGTTGAGGCTTCGTTTGGTTATCAGGTACTTTTGTAAAAGATAGTTTTAAGAAACATCAATTTAGAGAAAGGAGTTGTCTAACGGAGAAGCATATATAAAAAACTTTCTTAAAATAACAGAAAAATAAAAAAATGGTGTTATTGGGAATGTGGTTTGAGAAACCAAATAGTAAGTTGACCATTTTAAAAAGGAATAAGCACAAAAACGTCCAATCAAACTAGGCCTGAGTATTTATGCTCAAGAATAAAGGCCTTTTTTAAGTGTCATCGAACTTCCTCATGTTTATTGCGATGATAATTTTTTTCTTTTTTTCCTCCACTTTGTCCTGTCGAACAGTTGAACAAAAATATTCTCTACTTATGTCTAGTTGCTTCTCTCGTAATTTTGATACATGAAGCAAACATTTATAACTTTTGTATTTAACTATTGATTATCCTTTGTGGGCGTGGTTCCCTTTGTAGTGACTACCATCATCCGAAATCGGCTTAGTTATTTTGGGAAATTTTAAATAAGCAATGGTATTAACTTAAATTTAAATTGAGATCGATGCTTTTTTTATTTTTTATTTTTAATTTTTATTATTTTTTTAAATTGAGATCGATGCTAGGCAACCTTATCCATTAATCTAGGTTATGAAGAGTCTATTAGTGGTCTGAGGTTGAGTAACATTTGACTTGGATAAATTTTTTTTCCCATTTTAATTTTATGAGCACTAATTAGAGGTGTGATTTTCTTAGTGTTGTACAAGTGCAACTATTTGATTATGGTTGAAGTCATCTCATTGTCCCGGTGCATAGAAGTTCTTGTATTATTTTTTTCACTTTATTATCAAAAATTTTAAATTCTAATATTACCAATTTTCATCAAAGGAATCAAGTTTTTAAATTAATTGATAATTTGTAGTATCTGAATTTTCAATTTTATTTTGCATGCAAGTATAATGTCTGTGTATATATAGAGAGAGATTTTCTAATATTTTCTTTTTAAAAGGATTTGAGCACTTACTCTCACATTTTCTATACCAATTATCGCTTCTCCCTTTGAATGTTTGAGATTTAAAGTGTGTTTTAACTTTTTAAATATGATAATGGGATTTGAAAATGGAGGATGATCTACTTTAGATCTCAATTATTAAAGGAGGTTGATGAATGATCGAAGATGTGCTCCTTTCTTTTAAAAAGACAGCCCTTCTCTCTCTACCTATATATATAAGTTATATTTTGAAAAGCATGCTCCTTTGAGAGATCGTATTTCAAATTGTGCTATTATGTCAGTTAATTTCTTTTAAAAAAAGTGTGTGTCAGTAATAAGAGCTACTGTGATTTCATAGTTGTTTGCATGCTTTTGTTCAGCTTTTCCAAAGGACACTGTTGATGAAGGCTCCAGATTAGTTTTTGCATAAGATTTTTTTTTTAAGGTTTAATCTTCATCCAAGCTCAAGCAAGAGAACAACGAGAAGTACAAAACAATCATCAAAGCTTTGATCATCAAACATTGGAAAACTTCTATGAAATGCCGGTGTTTAGATCAATTCAGATAGAATGTAGATAGCGTCTCTAGAATACATGAAGTTATACCTTAGCTTAGTATCTTAAGTTGGTTGAGGAGAACGCTGAATCTATGAGAATTTCTTCGTGAACACATAGAAGTATTTACACTCACCCCAATAAAACTCTAGAACGCCAGCAGCAGCTTTTCACTTATACTTAGTATTATCCATATAATTGTGTTTGTAAATAACTTTCTTCAGTTTGTTGATAGTCTTCCTGGCGTTCTTGATAATTTTATGCTTTTTATAAGATAATGAGGGCTATTTATATAAATTGTTGTCGATTATGGGTAGTGAATTGTAATGTTTCAATGTATAGAGGTAATATTAGGTGCTTGAATTGATGCTTTTGTACATATATTGAAACTCTTGTACACTTTATATATTTCTGACAGAAACCAGATGAAGAAGAAGTGGAGAACATTAATCATGAGGAGGATTTTTCTTTGCCACAAAGCTTCTTTATCAAGGAAGAGTCGTAGTCTTGTGTTATTAAAGGTAAATTCTTCAAACATGCTCTCAAATCCCAAATGGTACTGTGATATGTATAAATGAATTATAGTTTTTGCAATAAAATATAAAATATTTAATTATTTTTATATCCACCCCTTTTCGAGCTAAACTGAATTTGTATTTTGATTTGCATTCTCTGTATCTATATATAAGCAGCGATGTCTGGCTTTCCCTCACCAATTTCCTCATTAGAAAGAATGTTTAAGGAAATTACAAGTATTGCTAATGTAATTTGATTTACATTCTCTGTGTCTTTACTGTCAGAGGGGGTTGATGTTACCGTGCTCTGATTTTGTATAAACAGGCTCTGATTTGCATCAGCTCAAATCGGTACTAAAATCAATTCCTTCCTGAAATGCAGTTCATCTTGATTTGTTGGTTGGGAGCTTTGATTACTAATCAAGAGGTTTTGAATTTGATTTTTATGTATGTGATGTGTGTATGAATTTGCCTTAATGGCAAATCATTAACGATTGTTGTGGACAATAGTGATAAGCAAATCTGCGAAAATAAATGCTCAAATGTTCATGTTGTTTCTCAAGGACAAAGTCGGTCTAAACTTATTTGCGCTGGCCATTCAGGGCACTGATTTAGGTTTCGTTTGGGACGGCTTTTTTGCTGCTTCTTAAAGCAGTTTTTGAATACAAAAATTTTAACTTTTGTACTAGAAAGCTGTTTTAAGAAATAGTAAGAAAGCCGTCCCAAACGAAACCTTAGTGCTTGGTATGCGGTGATTACAATCACTTGGACTGATTTTGTTCAATTATGCCCTGTAGAACCTGTTTCTTTGTTCTCTAGTCCGATCCTTTTGATTAAAAAAAAAAAGGATGGTAGTTGACAAATTTATGTGGAGTATTGAGCTCTAATGCATTTACAGTCAAAGACATGTCTCGTATCCCTACCGTTTGGTAAATTCCTTACCCCCCAAGGGACGCTACTCTTAAGAAAAGTGAGAAAGAAAAAATGTTCAGTCGGTCTTGTAACAGTCAATGCTATGTCTCCAGTCTTTCTGGCAGCGCCACAATGCCAGATCTTGAGCGTTGTAACGCTCTACTCTCTATCTTTTATCCAAGTGAACTATACAATGTCAGGACGCTCGGGTACAAAATGTTGGACGTTTGGATACACAACGCTTGGGCGTTGTACATAAAAAAAAAATAAAAAAATTCATGCAAAGCACCCGAACCCAAGCGAGGGAGGACCCCTTGGACCCCCCAGTGAGCATGACAAACTGAGTTGAGGTCCATGATAATAGTACAATCCGATTGATCAATACAATAGGATTCTACGAGGGTTCCTAGTCTCATGACAGGCTATTACCGGCATTTTATTGCAAGTTATGCATCTATAGAAGCTCCATTGAGTGATTTACTGAAAGCAGATGCATTTTTGTGGGATGCACCAATATAACACGCTTTCAGTACACTTCAAGCTACCATGGATCTGCCCATGTGTTTGCTTTACCGGATTTCACAAGAGAATTTGGCATTGAAACTGACACTTCCAATGATGGAATTGGAGCAGTTTTGATGCAAGAGGTTCACCCATTTTCATTTTTCAATAAAAAGCTTGGCATTCAGTTGAACAGTGAATTGGTTAGTCGGCCGGTTTGATTTCTATTCAGAACCATTTTCAAATCAAATCTCTTTAAAATCATTTGCCCCGCCGATCGCACCGTCGAACCGAAGAACTAGAGTCAGTTCTTAAGAACCGTGCGGTTCAAACGAAATGCGATGTGAGCCGTCTGCTTAAATCATCTATCATGATAAATCTCATGCATGGAAATACAATTAGATATTTACATATATATATTTGAAATATTGATATGAGCCAGAATTTGCATAAGAAATTTGGAAATTAAAAATCATAAATAATAATCATTTTGTACTTATTACAATATATGACAAGGATGCAAGTAATCATATGAGGTCAACACGCATATATGTACTATGAACTATTTATAATATGTGGATCAGATAATTATTATAATCATATTGTTGATTAAGACAGCTCCTTTAATATTACTTTGAGGAATCACTGTACTTATAATAAATTTGCGTTCTAAGATGATGATGACTTGTATCTGATTGGAAGCAACAGGACTATGATGTGCTAAAATCATTTAGAAGATTGAATGATTTTGATCACATATGAGGAGATGAATGACATACAAATAGGAAGATATTGAAGATAATGAAGGCTAGTGGGCTTATGGTTGTAGATGACTGTTTTTGATGAGAAAATTATTTGTATGTTGTTATATGTTGGAAAATTTATGATGATGAATTAAGTTTTATGCCTTGGTTTTTGCATAAATATTCTTCACACGTATGGATAAGAGAGAAGAATACAAGAGATGCTTTTGAAAAATTTAGATAGAAATAATTTCACGGTGGACCCGACCCAATTCAAATGATTCATTTTGTCAAGTAGGTTACAAGAGTTTGAGTTTCCACACAACTCGTGAAGATGTTAGACAATTCAAGTTTTTCTATTTTATGAATGTGATAGAGAATATTGAGGTTGTAATAGCAGGATGATGATAGTGGTCGAATGATGTTTGCTGGGCGACGATGATCGGATGTTGATAGTTGAATGTTATGTTGTCCAAAAACCAATCATGTACACCATTTTCCTCACAACTTTTCATGAAGCAATCCTCCAATTACCAACAATTTGTCCTTCTCCATGCCAGAAACTTTCACCACTGTCTACTATTGCTAATCACTCTCTAAATTTTCGTTCCCCACCAAATCTCCTACCCATTTCAAAACTAAAAAAATTCCACCCACCCAACAAATTAAATGTCTGTCCGCTCAACAAATTCAACTCATACAATCCTATCTCGCCATAACAACCTTTGTACCCAATCTTCTCGATAACTCTTCATTAAACATCCGAAATCCATTACCAATTTCATCAAAAATCAAATATTTTCAAACCAATAATGATAGCTATATCTAAACTCAAAATATGGTTGTCGCAAACATCTTTCATATATATCTTGCCTTTACACACACTTTGCCAATAGAACAAAAATTACCTATTTAAAGCAAACCATAAATTTAATTTTTAATACTATGATCGTATAGTACGAATGGTGGTTCGTACTGTCCAATTAGTTTAATATGAGAAAATTCCCATAATTTGAGTTATGTTGGATTAGATTGCACTATATGAATCGTACAATATGATTAGTTCAATCAGTTCAAGGGCCATCCTAATCAAATAATGGTTCGTCCAACAAATGTTTTGTTTATTTATATTGTACGATTTAGATCATATTGTACGATATTCAAAGTTGATTTGATTGCTTGATTCTCAACCCAAAATATATATGCAATGCATATCAATCTCCGTACACTACGATTAGTTCAATTTCAGTATTCAAATATTTTTTTTTTTAGAAATCCAGAATCACAGGTGAGTCTTATCAAAATAAATGATCATCATGTATGATCAAGATCATATAATACTATTAATTATTATGTTTTTTAATTTTTACAAATAATTATTAAGTATTTAATTTAATTTCTATACTAATTAATCGTACATTATGAATTACCAGAGAATTAAGTGATTAATTTTGAACATCATTCGTGATTGTGTACTTAGTTGTCTTGCTGACATACACCTAAACATATAATGACTCAAGAGAAGAAAAGTACAAACTCCTATTACAAATTTGACACCTCTCATTTATGTAATTCTTGAGTTCATTTTTTCTTCTAGATCAAACTTCTTGTATGTTGTATGCAGCTTTAGTCCAAGTGTCATACCTAAGAAGTTAGTATAACAAAACAACCTCTATATATTGCATAACATATTAAGTGGTTTATCCATTAATATTTGAAATTATCAAAATCTCAAAATTAAATCGGGCTCACGAGTTTCAGCACGACTCTTATCTAGTTCTACTACAATGGGCCTTCCCTCTTCTTGAAATTTCATGAACAACATAATAAGCTTCACGTGCTCCAGTGTGATACCCTATGATATAATGGAAGGATTGAAACTCTATATCTGTAATTTAATAACTCAACCATCAATAGAGACAAATAAAGTTACTGTAAAATTCAAATAATAAAATAATTGAATATTTTTCATTTCAAAAAAATGCATGTATACGTACAATAATTTAGCTAATTTTCAATCAGCTATACATCAAAAGGATTAAAGACTAGATTATGAAATAATACCTCAACTGCTCAGACTCAAAAGATCATGCCTCCACCCTCTCTGTAATAACCTCATAATTATAAAAATTATTTTTGAAATAAAAAAAAATGAAAATTCTAAAATTTATGAACTAGAGCGCTGTGGCACTGGATATTTCGGCGTTCCGACACCCTAGTCTTAGGAAAATTTGAAAAATAATTCGGTGCGGTGGCTCCGAGATTTTGAACATGGCCGTGATGCTAGGCCACAAACATTATATATATATAAGCATTAAGCCATCAACTCCTCCCCATTCGTTGCTTGTCCGATGAAGAGAGGGAAATGGAGAGAAAGAGGTGAGAGGGAAGAGAGAAGAAGCTGGGTTTTGATTATTTTTGTTTGTTGCTTCAGTTGAGAAAAGTATACTGATTGTAGTAACCTAAAACCTTTTTTTTCATTGATTTCATATATACATATTTAATTTCCCCTAAAAAGGATAAAAAATATATTTTCTCCTAATTTATAGCACTTTTACCATGTAATATTTTGTATATGACAAATATAATTGATATGGATATTTTTAATGTAATATTATTGAAATTCACCAGGTAAAATAAAAGTTGTGATTTTATGAAGTTATCAACTAGTATATACATTTTTCTGTATTTTATAAATTCACGTGTTTCATATTGCAATATTTCATACATTAAGGAAAGAATAATACCATTGATTAAAGATAAATGTGGTATTTGCATATAAGCAATGGAGACTAGCTATTAATGCTATAATTTATATTGGTTAACTTTTAAAATATAATATCATGCGTATGAGAGTGGGTTGACAAACTTTCCTTAAATTAAAAGGTTTGTAGTGTGTAATCCTGGTTGTAGCATGTAACTGATTGATCAAATTATACCAATGGATAGAGAGTGACAATTCTTTATAGATTATTGAAAGCCAACTATAATGATAATTGATTTACTGAATAAATCATAAGTGTGATGTATATAACTGATGATCAACAGAGAAATAGTTGGGGTTAAAGATATTGAAAACATCATATTAAAGTTGGATGACATGTCTTGTTGAATTATATAATATTGATAGCATATAACTAATTCGTACATTTCTTAATCATGTTCATGCATATATAATTTCATAGTTTTATAAATTATAAACGACTATAGTAGGCAAATGTCAGCACAACTAATGCAAAACATATTGATATGACTCTTATATGTTCATGATTCACCTCACTAATAGACTGGTAATATTGAATGATTATAGTACTGATGTGGTGTTCCCTACAATCCTAATTTATTAATCACTGATGTATTTATGTTTTCGTGCATGTTGTTGATTTATGGATTTCTATATAATAATTCCTGCTTTGCGTCACTAGTCATATTCATTTGCACTATTGATAACTAATCATTAATGATATTTGAAGTTATTGATTTTATTGATTGAGATGAATATACATATTGATTCTTGAACCTTGCATTGAAAGCTTGTGTGAGTTTTGGATTTATGTTGGGCTTTGTATGGTCATTATGTCATTTTATTAATTTCAGGTAAGGAAAGGGGAGTCCTGTGGAGTAAAGTTGATTGAGATCTTCAAGTTTCTTCTTTTGTTAGCCTTGTATTTTGTTTATTCTTTTGTATTCAAGAGCTTGAGATAGATTATTGAATATAATGATATCTTTATTATTATACATATGACTATGAGGAAAACGTATAGATTTATATTTTGATGTAGATGATATTTAGATTTGCTTCCGTTGGATATATTATTTATGTTGATGATTCATATAAACTCTGGTTGATAATATAAAAGATAAAATAAATAATTATTCCAATTTAGATCTTGGGGTGTTAGATTTTCTATTCCGCTGAGTCTTTACTTATTCTTGAAATATCTGAAAGCATCGTAGAATGAGCATAACCAGCTCAATAGACTTATGTCTTAAACCCAACATAAATATTAATATCCACATTAAAATACTTCATAATAATTAATTAGTTAAAATAAATACAATCACTTGTAAAGAATAAACGTAATACTAGACCTGACTTAAACCTTGGAAGCCACTTCTATAAAGGGTTCAAATGTATCACAAAACACTTGCTATTACAAGTTCACTTGCACTTGACTTTCTCACTTCATTAGGTTTCATTCAAAATTTCAAGAATTATTATCTTTCACTCCATAATATTATTTATACTTAATTTATATTAGTATTAACATATGCAAGAAAATGATCAAAATGCACATATTCTGATGCTTACTTATAACTCCACTTTCACCTGTCTCTCTTTAACCTCACACACATGCCTCTGGCAAGTGAGGGCAGGCAAGTGAGGGCAGAATCAAAATAGAACAAGGCCACAAAATCTCTCACACCCACTTTCAAAAAATGGGGTTAAAATCACTCCCACATCCATACTAGACATATGAGTCTAGAATATAACATATAGGGCCATTGTAACATATTAGATAGTGCAATTTCTCATGCATAAAACCATCTCCAACATCATGCTATGAACAATACAAATGCAATTGTAATTAAATTATAAATTCAATGCAGTACATAATAATTCATGAAGTGCCTTAAAGAAAATTATATTGATATAACATCAAACTCATTGAACTTCCTTATTCACATTTCTACTTTTGAGGGTTATGCATGTAAATATTTTAAGACGTTTATAAAACAATTACAATTGATGGAAAAGCCTCAATCAATTTATACATTAAAAAATTTGCATTGA
Organism: Dendrobium catenatum; assembly: GCF_001605985.2. Taxonomy (NCBI): domain Eukaryota; kingdom Viridiplantae; phylum Streptophyta; class Magnoliopsida; order Asparagales; family Orchidaceae; genus Dendrobium; species Dendrobium catenatum. The sequence continues at coordinate 201,267 of NW_021319896.1, read as the reverse complement.
AAAAACCAACAAGTAAAAATTTAATTTCTTATAGTCAAAACATTCGAGATAATATATACAACAACATAACAAAAGTTATATAGTAAAAAGGTCATAAAACTAAAAAAATAAATTTTTATTCATAACTTTTATAAAATCACTGGAATTAAAATTGGAGATAGAGGTTTAAAAGTCTACATGCCTTATGCTCTATAATATCTTAAATAGGCTCAATGGACAAATCCTGAGTTTTGGCTGCCAAAACATATCTCCTCCTTTTTCGCTCCTCTTCTCCTCTTCCTTATCTTCCTTTCTTCTTCAGTAAGGTCACTGGGGAAATGAATTAGGTAAATAGTTTAATATATTTGTATTATTTAAAACTAATAATTTTATTTAGTATCGCGACGCTAGCCTCATCGGCACCACAACACTCATAGAGAATCTTCCAAATTCTTCAAGAATCTTTCAAACAAAGAGCTTGGCATGGTGCCAGTGCTTTCTGCCACCACAACTCTTCCTTAAATTCAACTCTCAAACATAGAGCTTAATGTCGTAGTAGTAGTAACAGCCTCTGTAGCTATGTGGCGCTCACTCCACAATTTTTTAATTATATTTCTCTTCCCTCAATTTTAATTACAGACTTATTTTGGAATCATTTAACCATAATAATACACATAATAACTAAGTAAATCAAGATTATGCAAATATTTATGTTTGTTACCTTGGTTTCTGGGTAGTGGGCATTATAGTATGTCATTCAAATTCCTATTGTAGATATCAATACCCATATTTTCAATGTATAAATAAAAGTTTTAAATATTAATTATAAATTAATAAAAATGAATTTACTTGTAGGAAACATAAAAAAATAATTATTCATATATATATTATCAGAGGGATAACATGCCATGCTTTAAATATGAATGTGCATCAGAATTAACTTTGTAGAACTTATTATTTGAGCTTGAATATTGTAAACAATAATGTATACTTTTCCTTACCCTTTCACAAATATTATTTATATTTAAACTTTAATTCATTTAACACAATATGCAATATATAAATCATGATATGTATTTTTTTTATGCATGTTTATCACTTTATTTCCACATATACCTCCCAATATCAACCCCCACTAGGTGAGGGAGACCAACCCAATTCCCATATAACTCCACTTCCACTTAAAACTCCCTTAAATCTCTCACACCTGCATACAACAGATGGGTCCAAAAATAACATCTAACACCCACATAAATTAGATGGGGACATAATTAGAATTGAACAAAACATAAAGACGGACCCGTATAATAGAAGTTATAATGCACTTTAACAGTCTCCCATATAATAACTTCCGCCATATGAACATGAATGTATATGCAACGATAAATATAATTAACAAATATACATGACATTGAAAATGATTAGGAACATATCACACCTCATAGAAAAATGCATGTATAACTTGCCTATATTTTTAATATTTATCATTCAAAAAATCATTTATAAAGGGACATATCACATCAGACTGAGTCGAGTCTTCCTTCATGGTCGTCTCACTGAGAACGTTAACATGCACCAACCACCAGGCTTTGACGATCCCAATAACCTCACTTATGTTGCCACCTACAAAGAGCTATATATGGTCTCAAAGGAGAGCCCCGTGCTTAGTACCAACAGCTTCTCTCCTTTCTCATATCTATTGGATTTGCTAATTTAAAGGCATACACATTGTTGTTCATTTACTCAAAAGCATGCCTAATTACACTATTTCTCCTTTTACATGTGGACGACATCATTCTCATAATTAGTAATGATTCTCTTCTAAAACAAGTAATCAACCAACTTTCAGAAAATCCTCCATTAAAGATCTTGGAGATCTCTTATATTTTCTCAGAATCAAGGTCATAGCCTCCACTAAAGGCCTTTTTTTATCCCAACATAAATTTAACCAATATCTTTTAGAATCAAATATGAAAAATGCAAATGACGTTACTATGCCCATGTCTCCCACCAACATGCCCACCATACTTTATGACATGTTTCTCACTGATGCCACCGAGTATCACTCACTGGTTGGTGGTCTTTAATATTTCTCTCACTAGGCCATATATTTCACATGTTGTCAACAAACTCTCGCAATTCATGCATCACCTGACCATGTTTCATTGGAGTGCAGCCAAGCAATTTCTTTGTTGCCTTCAAGCCACTAGTCATTATGGTCTATTTCTTCATCGTGATTCTCCACTTTCCCTTCATGGGTTCTCATATGCTGATTGGGCTAGTAATATTGTAGATCAAACTTCTACATGTGCACACATTATTTTTCTTGGGCACAATGTCATCTCTTGGTGCTCCAAGAAACAACATACTGTCACTCTCGCTCATCCACTGAAGTAAAATGCTGTGCAATTGCCTTTATTATTCCTAAAATTACTTGGCTAAAATCTTTATTTCTTGAGCTTAGTTTCACTCTACCCACCATACCTACAGACTTGTGATAATATCGGTGCAACCTACTTATATGAAAACTCAATTTTTCATTCACGTATGCAGCACATTACCATTGACTTCCACTTCATTTGAGAAAAAGTGCTAAACGATGACTTTTGTGTCTAACATGTGTCATATAATAATCAATTTACCGATGCTCTTACCAAGCCTCTTGCTTGTCATCAACTCGACAATCTACATGTCAAGATTGGTTTCATCTCATGTAACTCCATCTTGAGGTGTTATATTGGAGAAATTAAATAAATCAATTAATTCTTTTTTTTTTTCCTTTCTTTTGGTTTATATATTAATTTGACATTCATTTTTTTTTTTCATTTTCTTGCATTTAGTCTATGTATTAAATTAACATTCATTACAAGCATTAATTCTCTTTCCTTTTAATTTGTTTTCATTTAGTATATGTATTAAATTAATATTCATTACTGATATATGCTAATTCATTTTTT
>NW_021319896.1:191566-198253 GCF_001605985.2 Dendrobium catenatum | reverse complement strand
GTTGCTTCAGTTGAGAAAAGTATACTAATTGTAGTAACCTAAAACCTTTTTTTTTTCATTGATTTCATATCTACATATTTAATTTTTCCTAAAAAGGATAAAAAATATATTTTCTCCTAATTTATAGCACTTTTACCCTGTAATATTTTGTATATGACAAATATAATTAATGTGGATATTTTTAATGTAATATTATTGAAATTCACCAGGTAAAATAAAAGTTGTGATTTTCTAAAGTTATCAAGTAGTATATACATTTTTCTGTATTTTATAAATTCACGTGTTTCATATTGCATTTCATACATTAAGGAAAGAATAATACCATTGATTAAAGATAAATGTGCTATTTGCATGTAAGCAATGGAATAGCTATTAGTGCTATAATTTATATTGGTTAGCTTTTAAAATATAATACCATGCGTATGAGAGTGGGTCGACGAACTTTTCTTAAATTAAAAGGTTTGTAGTGTAATCCTGGTTGTAGCCTGTAACTGATTGATCAAATTATACCAATGCGTAAAGAGTGACAATTCTTTATAGATTATTGAAAGCTAACTATAACGATAATTGATTTACTGAATAAATCATAAGTATGATGGATATAACTGATGATCAACAGAGAAATAGTTGGGGTTAAAGATATTGAAAGCATCATATTAAAGTTGGATGACATGTCTTGTTGAATTATATAATATTGATAGCATATAACTAATTCATATATTTCTTAATCATGTTCATGCATATATAATTTCATAGTTTTATAAATTATAAATGACTATAGTAGGCAAATGTCAGAACAACTAATACAAAACATATTGATATGACTCTTATATGTTCATGATTCACCTCACTAATAGACTGGTAATATTAAATGATTATAGTATTGATGTGGTGTTCCCTACAATCCTAATTTATTAATCACTAATGTATTTATGTTTTCGTGCATGTTGTTGATTTATGGATTTCTATATAATAATTCCTGCTTTGCGTCACTAGTCATATTCATTTGCACTATTGATAACTAATCATTAATGATATTTGAAGTTATTGATTCTATTGATTGAGATGAATATACATATTGATTCTTGAACCTTGCATTGAAAGCTTGTGTGAGTTTTGGATTTCTGTTGGGCTTTGTATGCTCATTATGTCATTTTATTAATTTCAGGTAAGGAAAGGGGAGTCCTGTGGAGTAAAGTTGATTGACATCTTCAAGTTTCTTCTTTTGTTAGCCTTGAATTTTGTTTATTCTTTTGTATTCCAGAGCTTGAGATATATTATTGAATATAATGATATCTTTGTTATTATACATATGACTATGAGGAAAACATATAGATTTATATTTTGATGTAAATGATATTTAGATTTGCTTCCGTTGGATATATTTATTTATGTTGATGATTCATATAAACTCTGGTTGATAATATAAAAGATAAAATAAATAATTATTCCAATTTAGATCTTGGGGTGTGAGATTTTCTATTCCGCTGAGTCTTTACTTTTTCTTGAAATATCTGAAAGCATTGTAGAATGAGCATAACCAGCTCAATAGACTTCTGTCTTAAACCCAACATAAATATTAATATCCACATTAAAATATTTCATAATAATTAATTAGTTAAAATAAATACAATCACTTGTAAAGAATAAACGTAATACTAGACCTGGCTTAAACCTTGGAAGCCACTTCTCAAATGTATCACAAAACACTTGCTATTACAAGTTCACTTGCACTTGACTTTCTCACTTCATTAGGTTTCATTCAAAATTTCAAGAATTATTAACTTTAAGTCCATAATATTATTTATACTTAATTTATATTAGTATTAACATATGCAAGAAAATGATTAAAATGCACATATTCTAATGCTTACTTATAGCTCCACTTTCACCTGTCTCTCTTTAACCTCACACGCATGCCTCTGGCAAGTGAGGGCAGAATCAAAATAGAACAAGGCCACAAAATCTCTCACACCCACTTTCAAAAAATGGGGTTAAAATCACTCCCACATCCATACTAGACATATGAGTCTAGAATATAACATATAGGGCCCTTATAACATATCAGATAGTGCAATTTCTCATACATAAAACCATCTCCAACATCATGCTATGAACAATACAAATGCAATTGTAATTGAATTATAAATTCAATGTAGTACATAATAATCCAGTACTACATAATAATTCATGAAGTGCCTCAAAGAAAATTATATTGGTATAACATCAAACTCATTGAACTTCCTTATTCACATTTCTACTTTTGAGGGTTATGCATGTAAATATTTTAAGACGTTTATAAAACAATTACAATTGATGGAAAAGCCTCAATCAATTTATACATTAAAAAAATTGCATTGAAAAAACCAATAAGTAAAAATTTAATTTCTTATAATCAAAACATTCGAGATAATATATACGACAACATAACAAAAGTTATATAGTAAAAAGGTCGTAAAACTAAAAAAAATAAATTATTATTCATAACTTTTATAAAATTACTGGAATTAAAATCGGAGATAGGGCGCTCACTCCACAATTTTTTACTTATATTTCTCTTCCCTCAATTTAAATTACAGACTTATTTTGGAACCATTTAACCACAATAAAACTCATAATAACTAAGTAAATCAAGATTATGCAAATATTTATGTTCGTTACCTGGGTTTCTGGGTAGTGGGCGTTATAGTATGTCATTCAAATTCCTATTGTAGATATCAATACCCATATTTTCAATGTATAAATAAAAGTTTTAGATATTCATTATAAATTAATAAAAATGAATTTACTTTCTGGAAACATAAGCAAAATAATTATTCATACCCATATTCTCAATGAATTTACTTGCTGGATAATATGCCATGCTTTAAATATGAATGTGCATCATAAAAAAAAAATTAAAAAAAATGTGCATCAGAATTAAGTTTTTAGAACTTATTATTTGAGCTTGAACATTATAAACAATAATGTCCTTACACTTTCACTAGGATGTTAGACTGCACTGGTTGATAGAATATATACTTTCATTTACATCTACACAGAGGTATCAAAGTCTACCTATATAGAGATGTCATAGTGGACTTAGTAATATAATATTGTTTTTATTCAAACTTTAATTTATTTAACATAATGTGCAATATATAAATCATGATATGTATTTTTTTATGGCTGTTTATCACTTTAATTTCACTTATACCTCCCAATATCAACACCCACTGGCTAAGGGAGACCAACCCAATTCCCATATAACTCCACTTCCACTTAAAACTCCCTTAAGTCTCTCACACTTGCATACAACAGATGGGTCCAAAAATAACCTCTAACACCCACATAAAGTAGATGGGGGCAGAATCAAAATTGAACAAAACATAAAGACTGGCCTGTATAATAGAAATTATAAGGCACTTTAACAGTCTCCCATATAATAATTTCCGCCATCTGAATATGAATGTATATGCAGAGATAAATATAATTAACAGATATACATGACATTGAACATGAATAGGAACATATCACACCTCATAGAACAATGCCTGTATAACTTGCCAATATTTTTAATATTTATCATTCAAAAAATCATTTATAAAGAGAGATATAACATCAGACTGAGTCGAGTCTTCCTTCATGGTCGTATCACTGAGAACATCAACATGCACCAACCACTAGGCTTTCATGATCCCAATAACCTCACTTATGTGTGCCACCTACAAAGAGCTATATATGGTCTCAAACGAGAGCCCCATGCGTAGTACCAACAGCTTCTCTCCTTTCTCATATCTATTGGATTTGTTAATTTAAAGGCATACACATTGTTGTTCATTTGCTCAAAAGCATGCCTAATTACAATATTTCTCCTTTTACATGTGGACGACATCATTCTCATAGTTAGTAATGATTCTCTTCTAAAACAGGTAATCAACCAACTTTCAGAAAATCCTCCATCAAAGATTTTGGAGATCTCTTATATTTTCTCAGAATTGAAGTCATAGCCTCCACTAAAGGACTTTTTCTATCCCAACATAAATATAACTAATATCTTTTAGAATGGACAAATATGAAAAATGCAAATGACGTTACTATGCCCATGTCTCCCACCAACATGCCCACCATACTTTATGACATCTTTCTCACTGATGCCACCGAGTATCAATCATGATTGGTTGGTGGTCTTCAATATTTCTCTCTCACTCGACCATATATTGCACATGCTGTTGTTGACCTCGCGTGTCAAATATTGACAGCCCTAATGCCCACCATACTTTATGACATCTTTCTCACTGATGCCACCGAGTATCACTCATGATTGGTTGGTGGTCTTCAATATTTCTCTCTCACTCGACCATGGAGGCCCACAGCTGTCAACAAACTCTCGCAATTCATGCATCACCCGACCATGTTTCATTGGAGTGCAACCAAGTGATTTCTTTGCTGCCTTCAAGCCACTAGTCATTATGGTCTATTTCTTCATCGCGATTCTCCGCTTTCCCTTCATGGGTTCTCAGATGCTGATTAGGCTAGTAATATTGTTGATCAAACTTCTACATGTGCACACATTATTTTTCTTGGGCACGATGTCATCTCTTGGTGCTCCAAGAAACAACATACCGTCAATCGCTCATCCACTAAAGTAAAATATTGTGCAATTGCCTCTATTATTCCTGAAATTACTTGGCTAAAATCTTTAATTATTTCTTGAGCTTAGTTTCACTCTATCCACCATACCTACAGACTATTGTGATAATATCGGTGCAACCTATTTATATGCAAACTCAGTTTTTCATTCACGTATGAAGCACATTACCATTGACTTCCACTTCATTTGAGAAAAAGTGCTAACGGTGACTTTCGTGTCTAACATGTGTCATATATTAATAAATTTACCGATACTCTTACCAAGCCTCTTTCTTATCATCAACTCGACAATCTACATGTCAAGATTGGTTTCATCTCATGTGACTCCATCTTGATGTGTTATATTGGAGAAATTAAATAAATTAATTAATTCCTTTTTTTTTCCTTTCTTTTGGTTTATGTATTAAATTGACATTTATTTTTATTTTTTTCATTTTCTTTCATTTAATCTATGTATTAAATTAACATTCATTACAAGCATTAATTCTCTTTCCTTTTAATTTGTTTTCATTTAGTATATGTATTAAATTAATATTCATTACGGATATATGCTAATTCATTTTTTTCTTCTTTTTTTTCACTATTTTGTATTTATAAATATCATATAAAGCTTGTAATACAAAATCAAGGAAAATAAATCTTTCCCTTCAAATTACGTTATAAGTCTATGTATATGTTATAATTTAGTTTAAACTGAACTTATAAAGTTTAAAGCTAAAATCAAAATGGTCCTTAGCCTATTTTCTGACAAATTCACATATATATAATATATGAGATTCGAATTCAAAATCTCTTAGTTGTTAGTCAAAGTTTCCAACTAACAGACGAAAAGAGCTACGCACAAGAAGAGCTCCCAATAAGTCATACAGATACAGCCGCAAGGAATATTAACCATCTTATAATATAAAGAGAGTTTCCAGACTTTGACGGCACGTAAAAAAGACATGGCATTCATTTGGAACTTCTCATCATGCAAGAGAAAAGATTTAAGGTAAATGGAAACGTTTTTATGCTATTCTTTTTAGGAATATAAAACGTTAGAATTTTTTTTTTAACGTTTAACAAAAAGTTTTATCCCTTTTAATGTTCTTTAAAAAACTGCTAAAAGTTTTTTTTAGAAAATTATATTTTTTTAATTAAAAAAAAAATCAAATATATCCTCATTTCTCACTTATAATTAAATACTCGTGCATGAGATAAGAGAAATATATTCATACTAAGATTTACAATTCTTGTGATGGAGCTTCAGTCTTCTCATGAAAATGAGTAATTAAGTTAGCTCCATTTGGATGGATTGATCTTGATGTCACCGCGTCAAAATTATTACATGCGGTTACTCGACAGTATCCAGAGGCCAATCAATATGCTTCACGTCACCAATATGTTGTGTACTATTACTGTGTATCGGGTGACGTGGCGCGTCTTGATTGGCTTTCGAACAGTCCTGTTACCACACGTAATAATCTCTCGTCATTGTGAAGCTCTGATTTTTCTCTCAGAAGATGGTTGACTATCTTCATGTTGATCAAAATTTTTGTTGGATGATTGGGCATACATTTTGTATTTGTGAGATATTTTCATTACAAAATTTCATTATTTTAATTTTATTTCGGTAAATTTTGATTTTAGGATTTCCTAATGTTAAAAATGTAACCAATCATTTATCTGTGAATTTCTATGATCAAATTATTTATTTATTTATTTATTTTGTAAATATAGATAACATCTTCAACCACTTCTATAAATTTTTTTTCATATACAAATATCAACATTTGATATAACAGAAAGTTCACAAATATCAACTCTATCAAATATGTCATTTTGCTTATGACTTAAAAGAATTTTGTGATTTGTATGCTTGACAAAATTAGTTGAATTTTTTTTGGAGATTCTTTGCTAAATATGTAAACCGTTTATAAAAAATTTTAAATTTTGTTTTTCAAATAAAATTTTGTAGAAACATTATGGAGTGATTGTTGGTAAGCCGTTCCTTTATTATCTTCTGAGATTTACGTATTATTTGAGATTTTTAGAGAATGTGTATCTTTTGTTTAC
>NW_021319896.1:136021-190704 GCF_001605985.2 Dendrobium catenatum | reverse complement strand
TATCAGTGAGAAGTAGAAAGGTTCACATTTGAGACCTCCAAGAAAAAAAACATCTCCTTATAATTCATGATTCAATTTTGAGATTTGATGAATCACTAAAGAAAATATTTAAAAAGATAAGGAAATTCTTTTATAATGATTTGATTTATAGTAAATCATTCTATAAAAGTTTGACAAAATTGATGAAGCTATGGTTACTAATATAAAAAAGAGAGTAGAATCAAATGTGGAAGTCAACTAAACATCGAAAGTTCAGGAGATAGAATATAACTAAACATTCACATTATTCCAAAAGAATTATATACAATAATCCAGTACATGAATATACAAGATAGACAACTACTTGCTCCATAGGCATTTCGAAACATTACTAAAGTATTTAATATTATTTATTTAAAATAAATAGTATAAGAGCGAACATAATTTAATTAAAATATCAAGATAATTATACAAAGTTCTATTCATAGCATGAATTTAGTCATATACTTAAATTATTAATAGATATGACATGTCGATTTCATATATTCATTGACTTGTAAATAGCAATACATGAACTTATAAGTGGCAATGACGATCATTTCTTGAACTTACATGTATCAATATTATGAACTTTCTTTCAAACTTGTACTTTACTTTATGGTAGAACACATGACTTGTATGGAATTTATGCAGAACATAATTCATGCACATGTCTCGGTGCCTACATATAACTCCACTTTCACTTATATCTCAACTTAAACATTCTCACATCTATAGATGGAGACATGCCCAATTTCACTTATAACTCTATTTTCACTTGATTATCTCATATATGTTCAAAATAGATGGAGGAATACATGAACATAAACTTGTAAGGCCTCTTAATTATAACTTATATTGCACTTGATCATTGATCATCTCTCATATTCTTCACATCCACTATATGAACATGCATTGCATCATATGAATATAAAAATATTGATATATTCAACATTTATAATTGATATTTAACATAATGCATGACTGCATGGAAGTAACACATATACGATAATTCTAGTAATATACATGACATAGAACTTGTACACATATGCAACATTTATAATATTATTTTTGGGTCTTTATTATTCTATATCATTTTTTATTAAAATCTATTTAAGTAGTAAAATACATAAAAAATCATACATTTAAAACCAACTTGTGAAACTTTGAATTTTACTTGTTAAAATGAATGCTCAAATTATCTGTTATATATATATATATATAATATTATAATGCTAAAAAATCATATCATATCAAAAGTTACATGGTGGAAAGTTTTTTAGACTCATTTAAATCAAATAAAATTAAAAACTAAAGTTGAGTAAAGGAAGCCTACCTTGAGCTGAATGATTTCTTCAATTGACCTGATGGAAGAATTCAGCTCCGTGACTTCTAAAACCTAGCTTTTTATTTTTTTTCTTCTTTTATCCTGCTGTGACCCCTCTTTAACATTCCTACCAAATGGGGAATGAGAATAAGGTAAGTTGAAATGTTTTTAGATATTTATATAAAAATCTTAAATTTGGCCCAACGTCACATCGCCATTTTTGACATCATTACAGCCCTCCCAAATGTCTTCACCTAAATAGAGAGGGCAACATCTCCACATAAAAGTGCCACAACGCTCTCAAGGAACTTCCTACATTGAAATTTATCACTTTCCTAACTTGACTAAAGACTCATTTGAACTTAGTTAAACATAAGATAGCTTATAACATCACAAAGATTTAATAAATACAAAGAAAAACATGAGGTTCTTACTAAATTTAGTTCGAGTCACTTCAAATCACTACAGGAAAATCACCCAATTTACGGCGGCTTTTTTCCGGTGGAATTTGACCATTAATGGACTTGTTTCTATAACAACGATCATTATAGAAGACCTATAAAAAAAGTGCATCGATCATAAGCATATTAATTATGTATGTATAATGGTGTTGTAATTCCTCTTGAATGATATATTAGAGTATATCTCTTATGACAAAAAAAAAAATCTCTTATGACATCATGAAAGGCACACCAATGCTGCGAGAGGATTATTGGCTGGTTGAGCAACACGAGAATGATGTGTCAAATTGGCAATATCCAAGAGATTTTAATAATATTGCGATGGAGGAGCTACAATATGACAATGTGGTGGCACTGTATTGTTGTCATCAAATTGGTCGGGTTTGGCACACTATTGATTTTATGGTGGGAAAACTCCATCATATTGTGAAGTGCTCTTTATTTTCCAACCTGACATGTGCTCAATTATACTTTAATTGTTATAATGTGATGAAATATATGTATATGTGATTAAATTATGATTGCCGAGAGATATAAGAGACCATAATCCTTTGAAATTGTCTGTATTAGAGATTAATCTGATGCCTTAAGGCATATTCTAGTGGTTATAAGTCACGTTCTAGTGTCTACATGTATGTTCTGGTGCTATGAGCACAAATGAAGTTATAAGGGATTAGAATCCTTTAAGATTTTGTTTAGATCTGAGAAAAGAAAAGAAAAACTGATACACAATTGATATGAACTATTTTGTGATATGAATTCTAGCTTGAATTAAATGTACTGTATTATTTCTCGAATTTTTAAATAACAGCTATGCTCTTATTTCCTTTCTCAATACAGTGATTTATTATACTATATTTAACTGCTTTTAAATATTCTAATTTTAATATTATGAAAAACATTTAATAAAATAATTTAAAATTTTAGATCGGTTCGTGTGGCATGTTGAGTTATTGTTGCTCACCATATTTTTGCTACTGATTTTCAGGATTTAGGAAAGGGAATGAGCTTATTGATTAGCACCTAGCAGTTCAGTATCTGATCGGAGTTGCTAGGTATTTCTTTTGTTATTTTTTATATAGTAATGACTAATTTATTATTCAATTCTGTAGTTTCTGTTTGCAACCTTGTACTGTAATATAAATATATTTTGATAAAATAAAAAAAATCCTATGGATAAGTTATTTACAATATTCTTGATATTTTAGTAGCTTTATGGCATATTATTTATTTAAAATGAATATTGAAAGAAAATATGAAACATTCTAAAATTAGATGTTCAGATCACCTATCAAAACTTTACACGATAGAGTTTATAGGTTATGTTGGGTTGGGTTGTGACATAGATAGTATCTAACTTTAAATATTTGGGGTTTATAGGTCATGATACGACCATGATACTAAAATTCAACAAAGTGGAAATACGACATAACTCCACATATTCAATTTGGAGCTATTCCCAAATAAAACTTAGATCTAATGATCAATCATTTGGCCACAAATAAATTGACTCATTTAATCAATAATATTCATAATATTCATCAATTACAAAAAAAAAAAAAAGATTATAAGGATAAGACATAAAAATTAAATTAAAATCTAATCCCATCTAAAACCAACTCAAATCATACCCTAATAATTTAAATTCAAACTTAAAAATATCCATAATAAAATAATTGAGCCTATTAATCAAAATAAAATTAAAAATAGAAAAAATTCCTCCCTAAATAAAAATTGATCCAAAAAAACAAGAAAATAATCTAATTCAACTCATTTATAGTCTAATTTAACTCATTTTTATTAGTCCATAATTAATTAAATTTTTGTGGACTAATTATTTTCTTCATGTGTACTTGCTCCTGTTCACTGAAAAAGATGTTGACTAATGACTGCATGTTCTTCTCAAATAAAGCTCATCCAACTCAGTGTGCCATTTTTAGAAATATTGCTGACATAAACGTTACATAAGACATCATCAAAGGGCATAATCAAACTCAGCTGTACTTTATCTCTTTTTTAAATCCTTATTTATACGTAGGCTTCATTAATAATATTAAATTTTAGTAAAAAAATTAAAGAGAAACCTAAACATTTATTCCTTGATTTAATAAATAAATAAATTATAAGCTAGCATATAAATTTTTTTCTCCTTGTCAAAATGGGTTAATGGGTAGGGTTTAGATCAGACACGAAATTAACTTGATATGAAGAGAGATTATTACGCGCGGAGAGTATACACAAAGAACCATTCAGATTTGTCTCTGTGAACAATTGAAGCGCAATGGTGAACAGATTGTTCTTTGTGTTCAACCTCCGCACGTAATAATTCATCCGATATGAATATGAATCTCGACGCTTTTAATAAACGGTCAAAAAGGTGGAGTCGAACTTGACTTGCTAACAACCAGGATGTCTCCACTTTACCCAATTACTCATTTAGATTAATTAATAAAAATAAGAAGAATCTACAAACAAGAGAATTTAATTAAAAAAATATTTAAATGAGTTATGTTCTCGTCAAAATAGAGTTAACAGGTCAACTTATCGTGATCCACCAATTAAACAATTGAAATATTTTATTTATTAGATAGGTCAACCCAAATAAATATTTTGCTAGGTCGGATTATTAATTAGATTAGTTATTGACACCGCAATCTTTTAAGAGTTTTGATCTTAAGGTAAATTATTTTTTATTTAAATTATGATGCTAATTATAAAGGTAAGATAGTGATAATTAATTAATTATAGTGCTTTCTTAAAGAAAAATATTCCAAAATCTTGAATATTTTTCTTGAGAAAATTATTATAATTAATAAATTATCTCTATCACACATTTATAGTCAGCATCATAATTTAAATAAAAAATAATTTACCCGTTAGATAAAAATTACGACATGCCTACACAATGCCTAACGGCGAAGGAAGTCTTTAAATTAATGGTCTACGCGGCCCCTGCTTCCGAAACAGGCTTCACGCATTTAATGACCAGTTTACCACGAATGGGAAGGGTAAATGCGTAAAATAGAAAGCCCTCCTGATCGGCTGATCGGCGATCCTCGACTATATGCCATCGGTCGTCTCTCCCCAATCCCGTCGAAGCTCTACTCCTCTTCTATCTCTCCCGCTCCAGAACTCCTCCGCGCCATTTTCTGCTTTCTCTGGGTCTTCATCTTCTCCCTCAATTATTCGAAACAGTCTATATTCTTCAATCTCTAACCCTAATTTCCACTTCGCCTGGCTGTGCCTTATCTATTTGATCGGCGGCGCCGTGTCTTGGCTTCCCGATAGATGGAATGCCACCAGAGCACAGGCTTAGAGAAAGCCTGCCGTCTCTCCAACACCATCCACTCGGAGATCGCTCCCTCCCTCGCGCTTCCCTCGTTACCAGTGCATCTTGGCGCGGCGGATCCAGCTCTCGGGCTCTTCGAGGATGTCTCCGGACGTGGTGTAGATGGAGACCGTCCGGAGGTCTTAGCGCAGGCTATGAAGATTGCGAGCTTGCTCAGGGACTGTGATGTTAGCTATTTGTAAGTTTTCTGTTTGCTCAAATTTGTCTGGATTTGGGTGGAGTTGCTTTGGTGTGCCAGTTTAGCTTTTGAACTGCTTGGACCTTTGGCTGTGTCTAATTGACTATTTTGCTTAGAAATTTAAACAAGGGGGCGAAGAATTCACCGTGCAGCTCGGGTGTGGTGTCAAAGCTCTATGATGAGGTCATCAAGCAGTATCCAGCAGCGTTTGAGTGTTCTACTGCAGGTAACTTATACTCAGTTAAATTTTAGTGGTATGATTTTATCATTTCGGTTATAAATGTCTATGTATGGTTCATTCTGTGTGCTGTTTCGGTTCATTTAATTGTCATGCTGAATTCGAAACATGAATTCTTTCTTTGTGTGTGTTGGTGGTTGGTTTTATTGGTTCTCAGTTGGAGAAACTGCGGTCTGAACTAGCACCATACTCGTAATTCAGTACTTCTAATCGAGCTCAAATTCAGAATTTTGTTGATGCATTTTTTTTAAGTTGGAATTTGTACAAGCAATAACCTGAGTGGTTTGGACCTGAATATAGTTCCTGGATACTTCCATATGTTTGCAATTGAGTTTCTTAATTATCACATCTTTTAGGAGATATTTATGGTTAATTACTTCTTGATATATTTGCATCCTTACCTTACGTTATGCTGTTCAAGTTTCTCAGGTCCTTTTCAGGCTGAGCATCTTCAACATGAAGCATTAGAAAAGAAACCCTTAATGAGAAATATATCTAGTACTAGTCATGGACATTTTGAAAATGGGGCCACTTTAAGTAACCACATAGGCAGCAATTTACTTCATGTGAGTGTATTCTTTTCTCAATTGTGTAGTAACTTCTTTTCTATTTTTTAATTTTGCATTGATTATAATATTCTTCAGGAACCATTAACTTCTGCTAATTCAAGCAAACTCAAAGTTAAGAAAGAAAGTGATTCCAAGTCGTTGTCATCAGGGCCTGGTCCTCCTAATCTCGAAGGTTGCTCTTTTTCCTTTTTTTTACGTGACTGTTCTTATTAATGATTTTTTTGGGGTAAAATTTCCTACATTCTGTTTATAGATATTCTTGGTACCTTCTGTGAGATGTTGGAAGACTTCTGCGGGAAAGCAGAAGTTTTTGATGATATGGGAGGGGAAGGTGGACCATCAATTCCTCTTGTTGACATAAAAAATCTTATTAATGAAATAACATCTCCTTCTGCAAAGAAAATCTTGCATATGGTTCCACCTGAAACTCTTGTAAGAGTGGTAAATGTTCTTGATCAACAGATTCAATGTGGGCAAGGTTTGTCTATTAACGAGAATGACAATGTAAGTATCAGATATGCCAATTTCTGCCAGATGGTGAAATTCAATTTAATCAATCATATTCTTGGTTTTATAAAACTGTGGCCTCAAGCTGTTAATTGCTTAATTTACCATACGTTTTTTACTTTCAATACTGGAATAACTACAGCTGATGAGTGATGAGAATTGTTTGGGTTTTGTTTCCAATCTCTTGTTTCTTAGTTAGACATTGCTTAGTTTTTAAATCAAACAACATGCTTCAAAGAACTAAGGTATGAAATAAGTCATTTATGGTCTTTATGCTATTGAAGTGTACTTCAGTGTATAGTAACCACAACTTCTGGGTAAGGGGTTGATTGGCTTTACTCCTAAATGAACCTATTTAATATGTGGCACATTTTAAACTATGTTTGGAAAATAATGGGTTGATGATTCACATTTCAAGCTCGTTTGGAAAAAAAGGTAGTGTATATTAATTATTGAGCCTATTTTGCATTGTGGAGAGAAACAGCTAAGGATTATAGGTGTTTTAGTACTTGTAGTGTGGAAGCTGAGGAAGGGGGATGAAGGTTGAGAGAAATATAAATTGAAAAGTATGGAGGGATCACTTTGAAGCCAATTGCATGAAAAGTTTCCAAAGAAGCAAAATATTTTACAAGGGTGGAGCATAAGAAGGGGAGGAAGGGTCAAAAGGTCAGGTTGCGATTGATGGGAAGTGGGATATTTAGTGCAGGTTACCATTGGTACTGTTATGTTGTAGGGTAAATCAATAAAGGCTTAGTAATAATATTCTCATCAGATCATCTCAGCATCTTAATAATGTCGTTGCCAGGTCCCAAGTCTTGGATGAGAAAAGTGAAGGGTTGTATTAGGTAGTCGATACCCTACGTAAAACTTGTCGAATAATCATGACATTAATCCTTTTAAAAATTGTGTTAATGCTAGGGTGTCCCCTGGAAGCGACGTGCTGTATGGCCTGAATACAGCGATAAGTGTGCAAGTGCCACTACACCGTCATTGGGTGCAGTGTTAAATAGGCAAGAGTTCTCACATCAAGGATGGATGTGAGCAAAGAAGCTAGTCCATGAAACTAAAATTAGGATAAGAACTTGGAATATAGGCTCCCTTATAGAAAAATTAATGAAATTAATAGATATTATTATTCATAGAAATATAAATATTCTGTGCATTTAAGAAAAACTAAATGAGTTAGAGAGAAGGCTAAGGATATTGATAGTTTAGGATATAAACTATGATTTTTGGGTAGGAGTTATATTAAAAATGGTGTAAGTGTGATTATCAATAAGAGTTTGAATGATAATGTTATAAAAATTAATAGAATTGGAGATAAAATTATAGTTTTAAAGATTATTGTTGATGCTAATATTGTTAATATTATAAGTGCTTATGCTCCTCAAGTAGGCTTGGATAGGAGTTCAAAATTAAATTTTTAAATGACTTAAAAGAATTAATGCAAAAGATACATTTTTAAGAAAAGAGTTTTTATTGGAGGAGATTTAAATGGACATGTTGGTAGAGAGGTAGATGATTCTAAAAGCATTCATGATGGCCATGGGTTTGAAACGACAAATGAAGGCGGTAAGACTATATTTAATTTTTCTTTAGTTTATGATTTTTTAATAGCTAATATCTTATTTAAGAAAAGAGATGAGCATCTTATCACTTACAAAAATGGATATAGTAAAATGCATATTGATTATTTTCTTATAAGAAAATTATATCATTTAGATTGCAAAGATTATAAAGTTATTCCGAGTGAAAATCTATGCACCCAACATCGATTATTAGTTTTGAACTTAAAGATAAATAGACATAAAATAAAAAATAAATTAAAATAATATTGTAGGATTAAAGGGGGGCATTTAAAGAATATTAACAATAATATTTTTGAGAGTTAGATTTTTTATCTTAAGATTTTGTTTGCTCATGAGGATTCTAATATTATTTGGAAAAAAATTGCTAGTGCTATTAAGAATATTGCAAAAGATGTGCTTGGAATTTCAAAGGGAAAAACTCATAATAGTAAAAATAATTGGTGGTGGAATCCAAATGTACAAAAAAGATAAAAAATAAGAAGATTTGTTATAAAAATTTGTTTAGATGTAAAAATTATGATAATTGGGAAATATATAAAGAGGCTCATAAGGAATCTAAAAAAACTATTTGCGTTGCAAAGAACTTAGCTTTTAATGATTTATATAATAGATTAAATACTAAGGAGGGAGAAATATATATGTATAAGTTAGTCAAACAAATAGATAGGAGTAGTAAGGATTTAATTCAAGTGAAGTGTATTAAGGATGAAGTTCAAAAAATACTTTTCTTAGAAGACGATATTCAACAAAGGTGGATGAGATATTTTACTAAACTTTTTAATGAAAAATGTGAAAATACGTTTGTCTTTAGTAACTTTAGCACCTTAAATGAAAATAAAGTTTTTTTGTTTTTATCGGCGTATTAGTAAAATTGAAGTTAGAGAAGCTTTAAAAAAAATGAAGTGTGGAAAAGCTGTTGGACCTGATGATATTCCAATAGAGGTGTGAAAATGCTTAGGAGATGATGGAATTTCTTGGCTCACTAAATTTTGTAATACTATTTTGAAGGCTAAAAAGATGCTAGATGAGTGGAGAATGAGTGTGTTAATTCCTATTTTTAAGAATAAAGGTGATGCACAAGATTGTACGAATTATAGATGAATTAAGTTAATGTGTCATACTTTAAAACTATGGGAGCGAGTTATGGAGCATAGGTTGCGGCGTGATACTAATGTTTCTCAAAATCAATTTGGATTCATGCCGGGTAGGTCTACTATGGAAGCCATACAATTTTTGAGAGTTGATGAGAGGAAACTATAGAGAGAATAAGGAGGATCTACATATGATATTTATTGATTTAGAAAGCATATAAAAAGTTCCAAGAGAAGTACTATGTAGAGTTCGTGAAAAGAAAGGAGTTAATAATGCTTATATTCAAATACATTAAAGATATGTATGTTAGGAGATATTACTTGTGTTCAAACACAAGGTGTGTTTGACCAAGTATTTTCTATTTCGGTTGGATTACATCAAGGATCAGCCTTAAGCCCATATCTTTTTTGCTTTAGTCATGGATGTTCTCACTAGACATTTGCCAGAGATCTACCTTGGTGTATGCTTTGTTGCTGATGATATTCTTCTTGATGATATTCTTCTTGTTGATAAGACTACATAGGGAGTTGAAGGTTAACTTGAATTATGGAGGTCAACCTTAGAGTCTAAGTTTTCGCTTTAGTAGATCTAAATAAATATATGGAGTATAATTTTAGTAGCAATAGACCTAGTGACGGAAAGGGGCCTTTGGGCGATCAAGTCATTAATAAGAGTACACATTTTAGATATCTTGGATCTATTGTTCAGGTGATGGTGAAATAGATGGAGATATTATCAGCAGAATTCAAGTTGGATGTTTAAGTGGAGGAATGCTCGGGCTTGTATGTGCTGATAGAAATGTACCCCTCAAAATTAAGGGAAAATTATATAAGATGGTAGTGAGGCCTATAATGCTTTATGGTGCCGAATGTTGGCCATTAAAAGAGAATCATAATACTAAGTTAAGTGTTGCAGAGATGAGGATGCTTAGGTGGATGAGTGGCTTTACCCTTAGAGATAGGATACGAAATGAGCATATACACAAAAAGGTTGGAGTAGCTCCAGTGGAAGATAAGATTAGAGAGAGTCGCCTTATATGGTTTGGTCACATTAAACGGAGGCCTTTCGATGACCGGTTAGGAAAGTTGAGGTATTAGATTTGACTTATGTTAAGAAAGGTAGAGGTAGACCTAAAAAGTCTTGGTTAGAAAATATTAGAAATGATATTTCTTTATTAGATTTAAATGAGACTTGACTTTTAACATGACACAATGACGAAAAAGTATTCATGTAGCCGACCCCACGTAGTGGGACAATGGCTTCATGTTGTTGTTGTAGATCATCTCAGCACCTTGTGTGCCTCTAGAAGGAAAAAAAACTGTAAGCTTGCATATTTGATAGGGAGAGCCTGCAGATTGGGACAATTAGGGCAACGATTTGGAGCGGCAGAGGTAAATGTTTTTTTTTTTTTTCTTGAAATTGTCATTGGATTGATATTTCAAGACTTCAAGTACATTAAGCTACAAATATAGACCTTTTGCATATTTATGCAGACATTAGAGTTGGAGAGGTTGGGCAAAAGCTTCTTTTATCGATGTGTCACGTTTCAAAATACTTTAGTTGCACCTTAGAATTTAGCATGGAACAACAAAAATCCCCACCTCACATGTGCACCATTGTTATGACCTTTGCAAGTTCACAATTATTTTCGTGTCATGGAAGTTCATTCTTTTTTCTGGAGTTCACAGTTAATGCTAACTTTATTTTATAATTTATATAACACAAAAGAGCACGACAAGAATAATGCATTATTGAAAAAGACAAGTCATCACAATATTATGTCAACCATTAGACTTTACGAGTCCTCATTTTTTATTGTTCTTGTTGAATGCTAGATGAAATGTTAAATCTATTTACTCTGATTTTTTCTGAACATCTGCCCACGTTACCTTAGCTTTATGGTGCTTTCCTTTTTCCTCTAAATTCTTCAATATTGGTTTTATGCACCCATTGAAGGGGATGCATTTTTTTGTAATTTATTTTACATGTTCCAATCACTTAAATTTACATTTCACTATTTTATCTTCGACGTATGCTTCTACTCCATCTCTCTAATATAATTATTTATTAATTTTTCTTTTATAGCTTTGCCATACATTTATTTTACATTTAAATTTCTTCTATGATTAACTTGACTATCATTGACTTTTTACTGCCCTACTCTTGGATTCATTTAGCATTTGCAGTTTCATTATAGTTTTATTAAAATTATTCTTTAAGTTTTCATGATATTTTCTTATCACATAATATATTTCTCAATTTCAATTATACTTTAGTATAAAGGTTATATTCTCATTTTTATCCCAATTTGTTTAATGATAAATCCAAAAGATTTACCCCTATCACACTTTGGTTTTGTTCTTCTATCTGCTATACAAAAAAAGGGAGATATAGATGAGAATATAAACTCGAAAGTTATGGTTGGGTGAAGTAGAGAAATGTTTTAGGAGTGTATTATATAATTAGAGAATACCATCAAATGGGCATGCCATGTTGGTCTAGATAGGTGTAGGACAAAGGTGTTATTTGGTTCTCCATTCACATGAGATGATCCAGATGGGAAAATATTTGGTGAATTAGGATGTCACCTTTTGTTTGATGAGCTTATCTTAGATAAGAACCTGAATGTCACATCTTGTTGGGTAATTTATATAAAGTAGCTCCTAGATTATTGGCCTTAACTTACATTCGTTTCCACTTTTCCTGCTCTGGGCCCTATGATATTTACATTTGGCTAGTTTGAAAAAGTTTGTGGGACCACTCTTTAAAGGCAGCTCTTATAGAAAGTCATATTTTGCTTTTTATCATGATTTTCTTGATATGTTTTGAATCCCTTTCATGATATAACCTTGGCTAGTCAAGTGGAGGTCAGCTTTGTTGATGTTTCACTGCTCTCAAGAAGACAGTAGCATTGGATAAACTTCAATAATTGTACTGCGCAACCCTGTACTTTGTTCTATAAAGCACTTCTTCATTTTAAGGTTATAGAAAGGTATAGTAAAAAACCCTCATGTCTGTAGTTTTTCCTAGTATGGAAAGCTTGCCACTACGCGTTTTAAAAAACCCTTTCTAAAGTTTATTGATTCCTAAGGTTGGTTTGCTGATTCTGTTTTTAGCCATTCACTGAAAGGCACACCATAAACGTTTGATAGGAAGTGCTTGTAAAACTCAAGATAATTCTTGGCTGAAATTAAATTTCAGCAATCTCCAACACAAATCATAAGTAGAACAATAGGAATAGCAAAGAAAACTTTGCAATAGATGAAATAGGGAAGAAACAAATAAGATACAATGGATCCTCAATTGGAGAGGAGGATCCAACTCTCTCAATCTCTAGCCGGCGGCTAGAGCCCAAAAAAAAAAAAAAACTATCCAAATTTCAGCAAGTACCATATATCTTTATCCTAGAAAATTTTCCTCCTTAAAGCATACAATCAAAAAGAAAATCCCTAAACAACCCGTCCTTTGAATTTACCCTCCTAAACCACATTAAATCCTTCAGTCAAGCTGGCTATAGGAGGGGCGGAAATCACGTGGGTGGAACTCCTGTTCCGCCTTCGATAGTACTGGACCGGCTGGACCGGTCCAGAGACCGGTCTAACAATACCTCCCTCCCAAAGACCCATTTTGTCCACAAGGTGGAAGGATTGAAACTAATGCTTCACTCTCTTGTACAGCTCTTATGTGGCGTCATAGTCGGGTAGGGTCTTACACTTTAGCAGCACTTCCTTGAGCCCACCTTCTCCCTGTCGTACCTCTTTTAGCTCTAGGGGTTCCAACACCACTTCCAAATCCTCAATCAGTATCCAGGGTAGCTCTGAGCTAGCAGCATGATCTCCAATAGCTCTCATCAACTATGAAACATGGAACACTAGGTGTATGATAGCAATCGGGGGTAACCACAATTGGTAAGCCGCAACTACGATTCTCTCCAATATCTCGTGAGGGCCAAAGTATCTCAGTGCCGGCTTCTCGTTTCTTCTGTTAGCGACCATCCTTTGTATGTAAAGGCAAAGCTCCAAATGTACCTTATCCCTCATCTCAAACTGGATGACCTTCCTATGCCCATCTGCCTGCTTCTTCATGATCTGTCGGGCCATCAACATTTGCTCTTTTAATTCCTCTAGCATTCTATCACTCTCCTCCAAGTACTATCCCGCTGAAGAAATTGGTGTGCTACTCCACCCAAAATACACTAGGTGGGGTGGATCTCTTATGTACAACACCTTAAAATGAGTCATCTAGGAAGCCAAATGATATGAAGTGTTGTACCGGTACTCTTTCCATGATAGCCACTTGGCCCACAAATGAGGTGTCTCTGAAGCAAAACATCCTAGGTAAGTCTCCAAGCTTTTATTAACCACCTATGTCGGCCCATTTGTCTGAGGGTGGTAAGCAGTGCTCCTATTTAGTACTGTCCCCTATATCCTGAAGAACTCCCTCCAAAAGTGACTTAGGAACACCTTATCTTGGTCGGACGCTATAGTCTCCGGTATCCCATTCAGTTTTTCTACCTTTCTGGTGAATGTTGCTGCCATTGTCAGTGCCGTGTAGGGATGTCGTAGGGGAATGAAGTGATCATAATTGCTCAACCTGTCAACTACCACTATAATCGTTGTAAATCCCTCAAATTGGGGTAACCAATCTATAAAGTTCATGTTAACCTCCTCCCACACCCTGTCTAGTAGAGCTAGGGGTTGAAGTAACTCTCATGGATCCATGACTATGTATTTGTTCCGTTGGCTTACCTCCCATCTAGCCACCATTTCTTTGACATCTTTCTGCAACCCTTCCAATACAACTCTATTGCCAATCTCATGCATGTCTTTTGCACATCAGAATAACCCCCCACAATGATCCCATGGAACTCTTGTAGCAAATGTGGAGTATGGACTGAGGTCCAAGGCAACAAAAACCTCTGCTGGTACAGTAGTCTCTCCCCCTATAGGGAATAAACATGGTGGCTATTCTCATCCTTCAATAGATCTGCTATGATCCTTCCATCTCCTCATCCTATACACTCTCTCCTCTTTAATAGCCCCCTAATCCAGCATCATTGGTATCGTCATGGCTAACTCTTGGAGCTCTCACTTGCATTTGGACAAGGCATCAACTACATTGTTCTCTAACCCTCACCTATATTGGATTTCAAAGTCATGGTTCAACAGCTTCGACAATCACTTTTGATGTTCCTCGGTAACCATTCGTTGTTTTAACCTCTGTTTAAAATTGTGCAATAAGAGGCCACTTGCATTTGGACAAGGCATCAACTACATTGTTCTCTAACCCTCACCTATACTGGATTTCAAAGTCATGGTTCAACAGCTTCGACAATCACTTTTGATGTTCCTCGGTAACCATTCTTAAACCTTGATTTTAACAAGTACTTCCAGCTCCTCTGGTCTGTCCTGACGATAAAATTTTGACCTAATAAGTAAGGCCACCACTTCTGAATAGTTAATAAAATTGCCATCAAGTCACTCTTATAAACTGACTTCAACCTAGTTATAGTTGTTAACACCTAGTTGAAGTAAGCTATGGGCTTGTGATTTTGCATGATCACTTCCCCCAATCCATACCCTGATGCGTCAGTCTCTACCACAAAAAATTGGTTGAAATCTGGCAGGGCCAGGATTGTCGTGGTCATGGCCTTTTTTAATCTCTCAGAAGCCTGGGTAGCCGCCTCTCCTCACAATAAGCTATCCTTCTTTAGCTGCTCTGTCAATGGCCAGGCTATGGTGTTGTATCCCCTCACAAATCTCTTGTAATATCCAATCAATCCTAGGAAATCCCTCAGCTTATTCAGATTCCTAAGTAGAGGCCATTTTAGTATTGTCTCAATCTTGGCCGGATCAGCAATCACCCCGTCCTAAGATACTATGTGCCCTAAGTACTCCACACTAGCCTGTGCATAACAACACTTCTTCAAGTTTTCCCTAAGCTAGTACTCTCCTATAACACTTCTAAGATCACCCTTAAGTGCTCTAAATGCTCCTCGTATGATCTGCTGTACGCCAAGATGTCATCAAAGAAAACTAATACAAAAATCCTCAGGTATGGTCGGAACACCCTGTTCATGAGGGACTGAAATGTAGCAGGGGCGTTGGTGAGGCCAAAAGCCATCACTAGGAACTCATAGTGCTCCTCATTAGTCTTAAATGCGGTCTTCAGAACATCTTCTTCTCTCATCCTGAAATGATGGTAGCTAGATTTCAAGTCCATCTTTGTGAACACCACTGCTTCACATAGCTCATCTATCATCGGAATGAAAAATTTGTCTAGCAGAATCTCTTTGTTGAAGGCCCGGTAATCAACACAGAATCTCCAACTCTCACTATTCTTCTTAACAAGTAAGACTGGACTAAAACAAGGACTCACACTCGACCTGATGATCTCTACCTCCAACATCTCTCTTTTCAACTTCTTAATCTCATTATTTTGATTCTAAGGGTAGCGATATGGTCTGACACTAATCGGTGACACCTCCTTACTTAAGGTGATGGTGTACTCCTGCTCCCTTGGTGGTGGCAATCCCTTAGGTTGCTGAAAGACCTCACTAAACTGTTGTATAAGTGGCTATATTGAAGGAGTAATGTCTCCCTCGTCCTCTAATCTGATCCCCTCTAAGTTCTGCAGTTCCACTAAAAATTCTCCTCTCACCTTCTATATGGTCCTCACCATGGCTTTGAGTGACACCATGGCTTTGGATAACCTGCATCATCCCTGATCATCACCTTTCTTTCCTTTACCACTAGCTTCATCGTCAGTGCTCCTAATTAACCTTGGTATTCCCCAAGCTAGGTTTGTAGTTATTTCATCCCTAGGATGACATTTGTGCTCCCTAGCTCCAGAAGGAAGTCCTCCCTTACCTTGACCCCCTATATGGTCATAATCACTTCTCTGCACACTTCTCTTCTTGTCTTCACCTTCCTAGTGCCCATCATCACTCCATAACACCCTATATTCACCAATTTCACCTCCAATTGGTCTATGACTTGGTTGAATATGAAATTGATGGTAGCTCCACTGCTTATCAACACCATCATCTCCTTGTCTGCTATTTCTCTTTGCACTTTCATGGTGTGATTTGGAGTAAATCCCACCATTGAGCTCAAGGAGACATTCGCCATGTCTAGATGCAACTCTCCCTCCACCAATGCCTCCATTTCACCTCCCTCCTCAGCTTCCTCAACATCACAGACGGTTAGAACCTTAAGAGTTCGGTCCTAACACAAGTGCCACAGGGTAGACCTCTTATCACATCTGAAGCACAATCTCTTCGCCCTCTTCTCCTGCAGCTTCTTCTTGGTGAGTTTCTTGAAGTTTCCCCCTCCTATAGGCTTCTCCTTTGGGGTCTCTCTAGGAACACTTGGTGGTGGCCCCTTGGGTGCAAAAATGTGGTGGTCATCCTATACGAGTCTCCTGAATTGCTGTCTCTAGCCCCCCTCTCCAAGTGCTTCTAGTCCTCTACTAGTTGTGCTAACTCCATAGCCTTTACCAAATCATGAGGCCTCATCACCCTAACTGTTGTTCTTATCTCTGGTTTGAGCCCTTTAATAAAATTCCATTCCAGTATAGCCTCAAACAATCGGTCCAGTTGACTAGCTAGGTACGCAAACCTATCCTGGTACTCCACCATTGTTCCCTCCTGTGTCAAAGGAAAAATTGTTCATAGAAGTCTCCACTTATGCTAGTTCGAAAACCTTCAAGCAAGCAATCCTTAAACTCTCTCCAGCTCCGTATCATACATCTCATGTCTCTCCACTGCTATCACACTAATGCCTTCCTCTCCAAACACAGGTCAGCTACCGTCAATGTCTCATCCTTTGTCAACCTATTGACAAAAAAATACATCTCTACCTTATAAATACACTCATGTGCATCCTCTCCCTCAAAGATGGGCATCTTCAGCTTCCTTAACCTCGGATGTCCTCCGTTTCCTTTTATTCCTCCATAATTTCTCCTTTTCCAAGTAGGTGGTCCCTCCAAGTATCCTGATCATCCCTTCGATGCTCGTACTCAAACTCTTCTTCAAATTCCCCTGTCCTTCCTTCAAAATCAACACTTCTCGGGTCATAATCAGTCTCCCTTCTTTCAAAATTAGCACCCTTTGCTCATACCCGACATGTTCACGCTTCTCCCCGTACCTTCTACCTATCTCCTCCCTATAAATAAGCTCTCGAAGATGTCTTCTTTTTTCTCCTTCCAAGATCTCAACATCGTGATCATCCCTACGACTACCATAATTTGTATTTCCTTCTACTATCATTCTTGCCTCTGATGCCGCCGTTGGGTTATGAAGTTCCAACACCTTCTTCACCATCTCTTCTAGGTTGTAGAACTTATCTTCCGTTGAAGAAATTCTGTCATCCACCATCGCTTTGATTTGACTCATCTCTCCTTTAAGACTTTCTTCCAAAGCATCAACCTTTTTTGTTGCCATAGGTACTTGGGTCTTGGTCAACAATAAAAACAATAAATCTGCCCTTCAAACAACAAAAAACATCAGTTTGGAGGGGGGAAAAAAAAACACAGTAACAATCGGCAAGGATAGCCCTCCAATTCAGTCCCGGAGACCGCTCTGATACCAATTTGATAGGAAGTGTTTGTAAAACTAAATTAATACTTGACTGAAATTTAAAATCAGCAATCTCCAACACAAACCACAAGTAGAACAAGAGGAATAGCAAGGGAAATTTTGTAATAAGTGAATCTGTATTTTAAAGACTTTTGTGGGATTAGGAATTTTTTTTCCCAGCAGGACCGATAACTTCTCTTTATAGGCTAATTTTGTTATATAATGATGCGCTTTACAGATGATGGTCAAACATCCTTACTTACGGAGCACTGCTCTGCATATATTTTATCTAAATTGTGGCATTTATGTTAGCTTGACATCAGCTCTAAGCTTTTTTATGAGATCCCTAATTCTGTGACTGATGTATGCTGTCATGTTTAAGTCCTCCACAGAAGTTTTACCAATGGTATTGCATGCTCTAGAGTCTACTCATGCCGTTCTTGTAATTTTGACCCAACAAGATATGCCAAAGCAGCTATACAAAGAAGAGGTATGTTCCAACCATTCTGCTTGGGATGATTTTAGTTGATATAAATATGTAATGTTGGAGTTTTTCTTTATGTTAAATTAAATTGTGGAGCCAACTGTTATTTTACGATTAGCTAATGTAATTTGAGATACTACTATGAAATTGACCTAGTTTTAATTTCAGATCATTGAGCGGATTGTTGACTTTTCAAGATATCAAATCATGGAGGTTATGGCTGCTTACAACCCATTTTACCATACCCCTCATGAACAAAATGAAAATGCTGAATTTGACTGTGAGTTCAGCGAAATTAACTTGACTTCACTTTTTATCTTAAACCAGCTTGCTTAACAATTTACTGGTTGGTTTCCAACAGAACTACTGCGAAGTCTTTTAAAAGAAATAGAATGTCTATGAAATGTTGTAGTAGGTTATGTGGCTTTCGGTGTTTGCACAAGTAGCTTATCTCCACTAGAAATATTTATTATACATGCCTATATTTTTTGTCCATATTTTTTGGATAATCATTTTCATTAGTCATATCCCGCCAATTTTGGGTTGGTTTCACCACTTCATGAATCCCTATTAATTACATAAATTTATTGTACAGCTTTTTGCCATTTTAGCTTTGATTTTTTTCCTTTTATTTGCCTTTCCTCTCATATTAGTTATTTTTTCCTACTTCATTGGTAGTTTTTTTTTTGTTCTTCGTTGTACTTGTCTGAATCACTCAAGTTTTTTTTTTTTTCTGTAACCTTATGTTTAATGCTGAGATATACCATAAGACCAACAAGTTGATTCGATATCTCGCTATCAACCTCTTGGCCTAAAAAAATAATCTTTCTCGATAAAGTTTTGATTTGGACAAAATTGTATCCATGAGGATCCGTGCATACGGTTGGAAAGATTGCGAAAAAAAGAATCAATATGTTGATTCCAGTCCTATTTCTTTTTTCTTTTTTACATTATAGAATGGGAAGGGGAAGGAAGGCAAAACTCATGTAAAAAAGAAAAAAATAATTTTATGAACTTATTGGGTGCTATCCCATGCTCTTTATTATTTTCTTCTTATTGGTTTTAACATTCACTCATTATAACGTTCTCAATTTTGTGTCACTCACTTTAGTTGTTGGTTGCTTGTTTGTTACCCAACTTCAAATCCTCCAACATATCTAATCTTATCAGCATTTTATATACATTTTTCCTTAAGCTTTTGATATTCTCTTTTGAATTAGATCCCGAGAGTTTTCCACCCTTCATTTTCTTTAAAGCCTCTCTAACTTCAGTTTTACTAATACGCCGATAAAAACATAAATCTTTATTTTCATCTAGGGTGCTAAGGTCACTATATGTATATATATATATGTATGTGTATATGTATATATATGTATGTGTATATGTATATATATGTATGTGTATATGTATATATATGTATGTGTATATGTATATATATGTATGTGTATATGTATATATATGTATGTGTATATGTATATATATGTATGTGTATATGTATATATGTATATATAAAACTTCAAATTTGTTTTGCTTAGGCGACGAGGGAGAAGATGATGATATTGATAATGGCTCAGTAGGCAAGAGACGGCGCAACATGCGGACTGCAAATGCAAGGAAATCTACTGTAAACAGGTGTGCTGGTTGATTTCGCTTCATGCTTTAATTGCTCCATGATGTTCTAATTTTGTAGCTATGATAATCTTCACGACATTACATTTCAACTTGTGTTTATCTCATTACATGTAATAATTTCCCAAATTTTGCATTTCCTGCTGTGACAGGGTTTCCTCAGCTGTTTATCCTGTCGCTCAAAAGCTATGTTCTATTTTGGACTTTATTAAGGATCTTTTGTCAGCTGTGCGGCTATCAGATAGCTGTATTTTTCAGCTATTGAAAGCAAGCGTTTCTACTTTCTTGGTTGACAATATACAGCTCTTGCAGTTGAAATCTATCAATTTACTTTGTGGGGTAATAAGTTCTCTGGTTTCCGAGCTATTTTGCATGAGTATGATTTACCTTATTGACAATATCTTAATTTCCATGTATTAATCTTGTCTCCACTACGGAGCAGGTCTTTGCTTCATACCCAGAACAAAGAGATTTCTTGTTAGATGAGATACTGCACCTCTTTCCGAAATTGCAATTTTCAAAGCGTTCTCTCAGAGCTTACCATTTGCCAGATGAGGAGCAGAAGCAAATTCAGATGGTAACAGCATTGCTGATCCATTTGGCACAATTTGGTTTCAACCTTCCGGATGCTACAAAAACAGCATCAACTATGGATGCCATTTCAAATTCTTCAGTTGATGCAGCTTGCCCCTCTAAATGTCGTGATGTTGCACAAATGGTGTCAATTGCTTTGTGGACCAAGGTTGTTGAAAGGTGTACCAATACAAAGGCTCAGGATTTATCAGAATCGAAAACTATTTTGGAAAACCTTGTGTCAGACCTGTTGACAACTTTGAATTTACCTGAGTACCCTGCTTCTGCTTCAATATTGCAGGTGATAGTTTGTGATCTGGACATTATGTTTTCAACTGTGATATATATATTTAATGATGGAACATATGCAGGTTCTTTGTGTTGTGCTGCTCCAAAATGCTGGGCTTAAGTCTAAAGACATCTCCGCACGATGCATGGCAGTTGATGTTCTTGGAGCAATTGCAGCCAGACTAAAACGTGATTCTGCAGTTTGCAGAAGAGAGAAGCTGTGGATTTTGCAGGAGTTGGCTGAGGGGGAGGCCGAGGCATGTAATGAAGGAAAAGATTTGTGTTGCATTTGTTTTAGTGGAAAAGGCGTAAACATTGATTGTGAAGTTTGTCATAGATGGTTTCATGTGGATTGCTTAGGAGCTTCTGGACAAGAAAAGTTGGTCCGTGATTGGTCATGCCATGTTTGTCTTTGCAAAAAGCAGCTTAGTATCCTGCAATCATACTGCAAGCCCCAAAGTACGGAAAGTATTAAATCCATAAAAGGTACTGCAAAAAATGCTTCCAAAGAATCCGAATCGATTAAAACATCTGAGATCCTTCAACAAATTCTCTTGAACTATCTTGAGGAAACTGGTCAACAAGATGATGCAAATATGCTTACACGATGGTTGGTTCACTTCACGTTTTTTCTTGATGCTCTATAACATTTTGAAAGTATTAATCTGATAAAGATGTTTGCAGGTTCTATCTATCCTTGTGGCACAAGGACGACACTGTATCTCCAGAAAAGGTCATTTACCTTATTGCTAGGTTAAAATCAAAAACAATTTTGCGGGGATCATATGTTGCATTGACATTGTCAAGAGACTGGGCTAAAAAGATTTGCCTAGCATTGGGACAAAACCTTTCCTTTTCTAGAGGTTTTGATAAAATTCTCACGCATCTTCTGGTAAATAGTTCTACTTTTTTAAATGTATTTCTTTTTCATATTTGTAATTATATTATATATACATATATAGACACACTTGGAACATTTATATTTGTTGCTTGACATCTGTTGTATGTAATGCTTTTATGGAAATAATGAAAACACTACCTTCTTTGTTTCATTGAACAAATGATTCTCAGGCAAGTTTGAGGGAAGGATCTTCTATACTAAGAGCAAAAGCATTGCGTGCGGTGAGGCTGCGATCAAGATTTTTTGTTTTTGTTTTTGTTTTTCCTTTCTAGTTCGATCAAAATGCTTAGTAAATTCATCTTTCCCACTTCCCTCTTTCCCACTTCCCTCTTTGACAGGTTAGCTCGATAGTTGAAGCTGATCCAGAAGTTTTGTGTGATGAACGAGTCCAAAGTGCTGTAGAGGGAAGGTTTTGTGACTCAGCAATTTCTGTTCGTGAGGCTGCTCTTGAGCTTGTTGGTAGGTATATTGCATCTCATCCGGAGGTGGGCTTGAAGGTAGGTAGTAAACAATGAATTTATGTTTTTCTCATGGATTATTCTGTTTAGTAAGCTCATAATGTTGTTGGTTTCTTGATAGTACTTCGAAAAGGTTTCTGAACGTATAAAGGACACCGGGGTAAGTGTTCGCAAGCGGGCAATCAAAATTATCAGAGATCTCTGCACTTCAAATACCAGTTTTTTAGAAGCAACAAATGCTTTTATAGAGATGATCTCTCGTATCACTGATGAAGAATCCAGTGTGCAAGTGAGTTGCTTATCATCTTAACCCTGTTCTGCATAGTTTTAGGACTTGCTAAAGAAATTGCTGATTTTTGCATCTTTTTTTTAAAATTTTGCTAGATGCGGCTGAATTTTACTTACACTTTAAGACCTAATTATCTGCACTACTTAATTTGTTGCTTTTCACATGGAGCCATGAAAGTAAATATACTATGTACTATTCTATCAGCCCTGTACAATAATAATATTTTAATTAACATAATTTTCAAGTTAGTGAATTGATTATATCGGTATTGTCAAAGCAATAGGTCTTCTCAGAGTGACATAATTGCCCTGTGAATGAGGCTGTAGATGCCACTCTTGGCACTTTCTTGAAAATTTTGCATTGATTATCTCATCATATTTAGGGTCTAGTTGGGTAGCATTTTGTAAAGTTAGTTGTGAAGAACTTTTTTGAAAGTTGTGAGGGAAGTAACTTTTTTGAAAGTTATTTTGATTATTATAAATATATTCTTTTTTAAAGGATTAAACAACTATTTTCTTAACGCTATCACACATTAGCAACACTGATTGTAAAAAAGTAGCTTCCAATCACAGAACTTTCTAGAAAGCAATGAGAAACTAATAAGCATTAGCCAAACGAAATTGTGGTTATGATATGAAAAGCAAAGCAATGAGAAAGCTGTCCAAATAGGCCTATAATGAGCTAAGTTGCTTCTTGTGTATAGCCAAGTTGATGAGTAGGAAGTGCATGTTGCTTGATACTTCTTGCTCAAGGTTTGTTGTGGGAATGCCTATTGACCCACATGCTTGTGTATAGTCACCAATGAAAATTTTAATAATCTTCCGGATGTTTACAAATTAAAGGATAGCCATAGAATTGTCTCTCAATTGGAATAGCTATACAAATAGCTGAAACAGAAACACTGCATAAAAATATCTTCACGCACCCTTGATTAAAAACTACTAGAAAAGAAAACAGCATTGGAAAGCTTATTCGTAACTTCAAAAAGATGCATCTCTTTCTTTTTTTATAATCAATAAAATGACAGTAGCTATTAAACAATGATTCTTCATGTTTGCATATGATGCATCTGATTTTATTAGATGTCCCTTCTTAATTATTTAGTTAAGAAGATGGATGCGGTCAAATATATGTGTGTTGAAGCATGTGTACTTGGCAATTTTTATTCTAGAAATTTTAATCTAATCTATCTGTGTTTGATAATTAAATATTAAACGTAGAAGAGATGTAAAACATTGACTAATTTAACTATTATCCAATTATGGAACTAAAATATTATTTCGAGTATATGCCCAGAAGATGATCAAATTAGATTTTGTTCTAGAAAGCACATTGGTGAGATTGCATTTTACTAAGGGGATGAATACATCTACCCTTTATTTTATGTGCGGGAAAAAGTGGCTAGTGATATTAAGAATATTGCAAAAAATGTGCTTGAAGTATCAAAGTGAAAAACTCATAATAGTAAAAATAGTTCGCGGTGGAATCCAAATGTGCAACAAAAGATAAAAAATAAGAAGATTTGTTATAAAAATTGGTTTAAATGTAAAAACTTTGATAATTGGGAAAGATATAAAGAAGCACATATGGAATCTAACAAAGCAATATGCGATGTAAAGATCTTAGCTTTTAATGATTTATATAATAAATTAGATACTAAGGAGAGAGAGATGTATGTATAAGTTAGCCAAATAAAGAGATAGGAGTAGTAAGGATTTAGTTCAAGTGTATTAAGGATGAAGATCAAAAAGTACTTTTCTTAGAAAATGATATTAAAAAAAGGTGGATGAGATATTTTGCTAAACATTTTACTGAAGATTGTGAAAATATGATTGACTTTAGTAACCTTAGCACCCTAAATGAAAATACAAATTTTTGTTTTTATCTGCGTGTTAGTAAAACCGAAGTTATAGAGGCTTTAAAGAAAATGAAGGATGGAAAAGCTGTTGGACCTGATGATATTTTAATAAAGGTATGTAAATGCTTAGGAGATGAAGGAATTTCTTGGCTTACTAAACTTTTTAATACTTTTTTGAAGACTAAAAAGATGCCAGGGGGAATGAGTGTGTTGATTCCTAATTTTAAGAATAAGTTTCTCAAAATCAATTTGGATTTATGCTAGGTGGGTTTACTATGGAAGCCATACATTTATTAAGAGGTTTGATGGAGAAATATAGTGAGAATAAGGAGGATCTACATATGATATTTATTGATTTAGAGAAAGCATATGATAAAGTTCCAAGAGAAGTGCTATGGAGAGTTCTTGAAAAGAAAGGAGTTAATAATGCTTATATTCAAATCATTAAAGGTATGTATGCAGGAGCTATTACTTGTATTCAAACACAAGGTGGTTTGACCAAGTATTTTCTTATTTCGGTTGGATTACATCAAGGATCAGCCTTAAGCCCATATTTTTTTGTTTTAGTCATGGATGTTCTCACTAGACATTTGCAAGAGGATATACCTTGGTGTATGCTTTTTGTTGATTATATTCTTCTTGTTGATAAGACTAGAGAGGGAGTTAAAGGTAAACTTGCAATCCCTCTAGAAGGATTTTTTTTTCCTAAACCTTGTTTTGATAATTTCTTTAAATAGCATTTTTTATTTTTCTTTGATATATTCACCCTAAATTCTTTTGTCTTTAGTTTATATCATCAATATGATTAGATCTTGTATCTCGCCTTAATTATTTAATGAGTTTTATATGTAAGATGTAGATTTTACTTTGCTTATTATCATCTTGCTAACTTCTAATTTATTTATAAATATTGCTAGAATTGGTAGCATTTGGTCTTATTCATTCTCTTTAAGCATATTTAGATACCTACATATTCATTTAAACCTTCTCACTCTCCATTAGTCTTCTTATTGTATGACTATTTTTAGAATTACAACTTATATGAAAAACTCTTAATTCAACTATCTTTGTCATCCTAAATTTAGTCAAGTATTTTAATTTTACTCTCTTAACTAACTTCCTCAAAGGCTAATATTTTATCTCTTACAACATCTTATCCTAGGGCAATTATTTGTATTGATTTTTTTTTTTAAGTTGTTCTAAGATGCTCATGTATGGCTACTAATCTATGTTATATGGTCAAAGTTTATTTTTGAATTACTTCCTTTATAATTAAATTTCTTTTCCTATTTTTATGGAAAAAGAGTCGATTTGTGGTTTAGTAGCACCATTTTTGAATGCGTGTGCTTTCTTATTTCTTAAAGTGTTTGCTTATTGTTTGCAAGATCATATCAATCATCATTATCTTCCCAGCTATTTTATTACTGTTTTTTTAATCTTTATTCTCCATTTGTTCTTATAAAGCGATGTATAAGATGTTAAACATATTCCAATCAATTTTTATCCATATTACTTTTTGTTTACTTGTGTTTTCTCTCAATTTCTCCCTGTTTCTTGCTCTTTTCTCGCTGTGGACAGCAGTTTTACTATTGGTTTTTACTGATTTGGGATAGGATTACTTGTGACATAAGTACTCCCTATCATGTCCCCATCATATATATATATATATAATTCTCTAGACTTTTCAATCAAAATCCTGACATTCCATATAGCAAATCTAATCTTAGTTCATAACAAGTCAACCTTTGCTCACATTTAATTTCAATTGAGTTCAATGTTGGGCTTGCAGGTTTTTTTTGAAAGTTGCATTCATTTGTGCTTCTAAGAAGTTTGAGTAGGAATGATTTTTTTTAGTTATTTTACGTGCAGTTATATATTCAAATTTGCTAAGTTGACCTCAGCTTCTCCTAGAAATTTTAACTTGATAAACAGAAAATTGATATTTTGTTAACATTTGATACTTCACAACAAGGGGAAATGTAGAAAGGAGTTGGCAGGAAGAGCTCGGAGAGCTCAAGCTAAATCAAGTTGTGGCAGAAGCCACCCGAATCTCTGTGCTGGTAGTTGAACATAAAACTAGGAGGCTACAGTTTGTGCTTCGTTACATTAGCAAGTCTAGGCTACAGGTTAATGTGGTTATCTTGTTTTGATGCAGAAATCACACGGTGATGTGCACATTAGTTCACTTAAGTAGAGAATTTTCTTATGTTACGAACCTGGACACAAGGAAATAGATGGTCAGAGAACTGTATCTCTAATTGGGCAACAAGAAGTAAATGGAAAATATCTGTATCTGTACTATAGCCATACGAGATCGGATCAAATTTGTTATTCGAATCAAAGTTAACGAGTCCTGCTTGGCTCAAATCAAGATTAGATGGAACCATCTTGTACCCAAACTTGACTTAGCTTAAAATCAGATTGAATGATTTCAAGTGATCTTGAACCAAGGTTGGAATGATGTGAGATCAGATAATTAACAACCAAAAATAATAGTTGCTATTGCATGCCATCACTTCGGATGTGCAAAAATTTTCTTTTTCGACATAGCTTATGATTTTTGGTTTCCAGTAAGAGAGTAAAATGAACCAAGTTTATAAATGGTTCAGTATATTTTTTATTATTAATTATGAGGTCATTTATATATTGGTCGTCTCTACATAACTGCAGCTAGTCATTACAATCTTATAACCCGCATCTTTGATGATTGACAGGATCTAGTTTGCAAAACCTTCTATGAGTTATGGTTTGAAGAGCCTTCTGAATGCCAAACCCAATTTGTAGGTGATGGTAGCTCAGTTCCCATGGAAGTTGCAATGAAGACCGAGCAAATTGTTGATATGCTAAGGAAGATGGCTAATCATCACTTTCTTGTTACTATTATCAAGCGCAATTTAGTACTAGATTTCCTCCCCCAGTCAGCTAAATCTGCAGGGATAAATGCTGTTTCTTTAGCGTCCGTACGCAAGCGCTGTGAGCTGATATGTAAACGCTTATTGGAGAGAATTTTGCAGGTTTTCCGTTTACTAAGCCCTTACCTTTTATCTGTGAGATTTGTTTTTTTTTTTCCTGTTCCACACCATCTTATCACTTTTGCAGGTAGAGGAAGGAAATATAGATGAGGAGGAGGTCTGTGCACTTCCTTATGTGTTAGCACTGCAATCATTTTGTCTTGTGGATCCAATGCTTTGTGCACCAGCTACCAGTCCATCCCTGTTTGTTGTAACCCTTCAGCCATATCTCAAGAACCAGGTGCTACATTGTATCTGTTTTTCAGTTGTGTTTAATATAGAGTTCCCTTTTTATAAACTACTACGTTAGTACTTTAAAAGTTAGGCTGATTCTCCTTTTTGCAAGTTTTGAGTAAATCTTTAGGCATTGGATTCTTTATTCCTTTTACCCATTTTAATTTATTAAGGCTTGTCTGATTCATCTGCTGCAATCCATTTGCAATTCAATGCCACTTGGTCCTTTGAATTTCTGCCAGAATATAATCGGATTTGATGTATGATGAAAATTTTTTGTGGGTGGGATTAACTAAACCTTTTAAAGCGTGTTACAATCCTCAAACACTAAAAACTATTGTGTACATGCTAAATGTTGTTCTATCTTTTATGTTAAAAAGGTTGAATTAGATAGAAATACTTTGTGCATTTATTTTCTTACGTAACATGACTTTTAGTTACACTTTTTCTGCAGCTTCTGCTTGTTCTTTGGCAGCTTCATGACAACTGGCTTATTAAACCATTCAACTTATTTAGGTTAGATAGATTCATTTCCTTCTAAAGTAACCGTTACCATTCATGAGGAAGTTTTTAGACTTTTGATACTCAGTAGCTGATAACAATATAGATGGTCTAAACTTATTACCTATTAAATATTTAGTGGGGAATGTCTTGCAAGCTATGTTCATGCTTACAGATCTTCTGAATTCTTGTATCTTTGAACTATTTCTTAGTTCAGTTCAGTACTTTAACAAAGCAGATATGCTTCAACGATGGAAATGGGCATCGAAGCACTTAATAATTCTTTTGTTTACACTTCAACGAGCACTAAACTGGATTGGACTTACAAGGATCTTGATATCAATTGACCTTTAGATTTCTCTTTTCCAGAAAAAAATGATCTTGTTAGAGAAATGCTTAGTATGTTGTTATGCTTGCTTTAAAATATCTGAATTATCCAGAACGCTATCCTTATGGCTTTTCGTCATATGTATATAGCAGATTTTTTTACATTATTTGGCACTGATTAGTCAGGGATTTGTTTTGCGTAGGTGAACAATAAATCAGTTGCTCGTTTGCTTGAATGTATTATCTCGATTATTGATGCTGTCCTACCATTGCTTCGAAAGCCACCACAAAGTGTTATCGAGGAACTTGTACAAGACTTGAAACACATGATAATTCGGCACAATTATTTGACCGTTGTACATACATGCATCAAGTGAGCTCTTGCGCCTTGCATTTCTCTACTTTAGTTTTCTTCTTACAGTTCTATTATTTAGACATTGGGAACTTGATATGTTTTTATGATTGTGGTACGGTTTATTAGCTTGTATGATACGCCCTAAACTTCAAATGATTTAAATCTTTTGGTCGATTGACTTTTCATATGTTTATGTCTTAATTATTCTCATTTAGCATACCTTTGATGATTGTTCTTTTGCTTACTGATTGGCAATGACTGCTTTATTTGATCGTATGTCTAAATTTTTGCTAAACCATTTTTTCAAATTACCTTACCATTATTTTAAAAAACAGAAATATTATTGCAATTTGTAAAAGGAATAGTTATGGAAAAAGACTGGTGACAGAAAAATCGCAAAACTATTACTGATTCTCAATTCCAATAAAATGCCTTATACGCTCAACAGAAGATGGTCATCTCCATGAACACCTACGCTTGTCTGCACCATGTTGATGCTTAAAAAATGAACGGCAAACACTTATTGTGGTCACGTAGTGTATATTGGTATGAAAAGGTCACGTCATAAATTGCATTACAATCGTCACATCAATTTATTCGACGCTATCACTGTATTTATGTAGTTGTATACCACTCACTAGATAGGAGAAAAATAATAATTTAAGAACACACACAGTCATGAAGAATGTAAAGGTATTATGTGCAGGAAGGCTAGCAAATTGGTAGAGCCATTAAATACATGATAAATTTTTCACTGGCATTACTCGAAGCATAAGGAGATAATTGTTTTCTCTGAAATTGAAATAAATAATTAATTAGTATTTTAGGATCTCATATATCTAATTGAAATCCCTCAATTAGCATGTTTTTCCCGAGCTGACCAGAAAGATGGACTAGGAGCAAAATAATACATGTGAATCCCTCATTCATCGGCTTACCGCACTAACAAAATAATTTATGTCAGAACAATTATGTGGGAGATGAATATGTTTTTCAATCATATGAATGGTATTTTTCGCGATCAATTTAGAGAGTATCACCCTTTGATCTTATTTTGTTGATATGATCCAAAAGGGTATTGTGGGTTTGCATCCCATTGTCCCAGTTTGTTTTAAAATATTCAATGTGTATTTTTGTTGAGAGACATATATTCCTTTTTTTGAACTCATGATTTTCGTACCTATTAAATATTTTAGGGCTTTCAGATCTTTTATTTTTAATCAATTGGCTAAGATCTTTTTTAGTCTCTTAATTTTTCCTCATCATTGCCAGTTATGATAATATCATCAATGTAGACAGCAATCATGATAATGATTCTACCAGTGGGTTATTTGTTTAGTAAATGTGTGATTAGGTTGTCCCTGAGAGTATCCATTTTTGTTAATTTTAGGACTAGATCTCCCAAACCAGGTTCTTGTAGATTGTTTTAGGTTATTGATGGACCAGCGGTCAAGGATGTGGTCCCAGGAGTGGGAGGAAAGGGAAGAGAATTAAAGGAGGGGATTAAAAAGGGAGGAAAATTAAAGGAGGGTATTGCATCGAGCTACCCGGCTTGAAATAAATAAATTTATTTTGTTAATTGCGGTCAGCTCATCTGGCTAGTTCACGAGCCGCTCGAGAAGAGGCTCGATAAGCTCGAAATTAAATGAGCCAAACTTGAACACGAACCGAGCTCGAACATGGAAGTTTAAACGAGCTCGAACTTGAACAAATGTTCAAGAAGCTCTACGAGCTTCGAGCTTGAGCTTGAGCTCGATTCTGACAGACGAGCCCGAACTCGAACAGGCCAAAGCTCGGCTCAGCTCGGTTCGTTTGCAGCCTTATCAATCCTCAAGAACTCTCAAGCTCTCCCAAAACACACAAGTGCAGAAATTTTCATCTAATCATTCATTCGTCTCAAAATATAAAGAGGGCTTTAAATAGCCACTTACAATGAGGAAAAAATAAAAGACCATCATGCCCTTAGGGCTTACGCATACCTAGGCCCTCAAGTGAGAGTATAAATGAGAAAAAAACAATAATAACTCATAATACAAAAATATAAACTAACACAATGATAATTAAAAATAGAGTGGTGCAATCATGTCCATAGATCGACGGCCACGCCTCTGGTAGACCCTCCATGGTCGGATGTCCTCATCACATCATCTCTCCATTCAAATATTTTTAGTGCCTCCTGAATGTTGTTGGCGATATTCATACTCGAAAGATTGGTTGTAAAATCATGAACCGATGAGATGAGTTATTATTGTAAGAGATCTATTTATTAATCATATACTTTATACATAACTTTCCTATGAGTAATTAGGATATCCAGGTTAGAATTGGTGTTTTCTTAAGAAGGATGATCGAGCTTTAAACAAATTGGTTTTGTTGCGGATAAATAGTTGGTTTACTAATACTTATTTAATTTCTCCAACGTTTAGTATAAATCATGCCTTTATATTTGATTTGTTTTATGTGACCTTGAGAATTTTTAGTTTAAGAGTCATTGCCACTCTTTTAAGTTTATCTTCTATATAACATAGTAAATAGATTGTGCTTTTTAATTTGCTGTTAAAGCTAATTCTAATGCATGAACTGAAGAAAAAACCAAGCCAACTCACTTGCGTTGCCAAAAGTCTTAAACTTGCAGAATTGACTTCAGTTTTTATATTTAAAGTGGAAGAGTTTCAGCAGAAATGTAAATAAAAAAAATCTGAAAACGTTAAAAAAGTGCATCTTCTTTAATATTGCCTAAAGATTTGATGGCCTTGGATAAAAAATTAAAAGTTATTTCAGGTAGGGGTGGGACATTTAGTAACAATATTACGGGGTGCTAATAATGACATCAAAACAATTGAAATAGAAGTGACTTCTTTCAAGATGATGTGGTTCCATAAATTATGACAGAGAACACGCCCTTACAAATATCAAGGGGTGCTAATAATGCATCAACAAAATATAAATAGAAGTAACTTTTTGCAAGATAAATGTTATGCCATAAATCATTTGCTTTAGTGATTTATAATTGTTTAAACAATGAACATCTCTTTGAATACAATTCATCTCCTTCAGCATAACTTACGTATTCTCAACTGCTTATAATTAGAATTTTCTTGTCTGGGATGCTAACTTTGGACTGCTGGAATATGGTTTCAGATTAAAAAGCTATCCCTAACATTTTTTTTTTTAAATGTTAGGTGCCTTTGTTCCCTTAGTAGAATGACTGATAAGGGTGCAGGTTTAGTG
Source organism: Dendrobium catenatum (assembly GCF_001605985.2). Classification (NCBI taxonomy): domain Eukaryota; kingdom Viridiplantae; phylum Streptophyta; class Magnoliopsida; order Asparagales; family Orchidaceae; genus Dendrobium; species Dendrobium catenatum. The sequence continues at coordinate 158,659 of NW_021319896.1, read as the reverse complement.
GAGCATCTGTTTCAGATTTTCTTCAGGCATCTGTGTAATCCCAATTTTGATAACAAGCAGGTAATGGTCAATGGATATTATGCTTATTATGAAGTTATTCTTATTTTCTCTTTAATTTAAAAGCAGTTTTTGTCTCACTTCAGTAGTTCAGTCTATTTGTTGCTATTCCAGTTGTGTTGTTGTCTTGGAGCACTTGTTATTTTTAGAAAGTATATAAAAATATTTTTTTTATTGCATTAGGTAGTATACGTTACTCTTATTTATTGTTTGGCCACTAGTTCATGTAAAGTATAATTGTGCATTTCCAATGTGGTCTTAGGTCATGCAAAAAAAAGTGTTGCATTTAGTTTATAGATGCTTTAAGCAACACTAAATATGCAGCATGGACATGATGGACCGGATGGACCAGCTGAGTCGGTCCAACCAATAAACCTGGCCCAACAAGGGGGGCCAATCTAGCTGATTGGAAGAACCCTATGGGCTCCACTAGTTTGGGGAGTTTTTTGTTTGGGGGGGTCGGGGGGGAGGGGTGCTCAAAGGGGATTAATTCTACGCGCAAATCGCGGGATGCGACTCACACGGCGCCGAATCGGCGCGATTTCGGCAAGGATTCGAGGATCCGCCGGCTGCAAGGTGTGTGTACGCAGGATTTTTTTTTCATTCTTCCCCTTTTTTTTGTTCTTTGTATATTGGTCAACAATGACTAATCTCAAAAAAAAAAAAAAGCTATGAGCATTTTTTGAAGACGACAATTAATAGAAATAAACTATTATAAAGTCTTACATTATAAAAATTATATATATGCATGAACCCAAAATTTTTGGGTAAGGTCATTTGATGATATGATAATGATGATTATGTAGATTTATGAAAAACTGTAAATTGAGCTAACGGCACCTACCACTAAACAAACAAAGTGAGTATCAAAATTCAAAAGTTAAAATGCGGCTGTCTGATTGATTGTGTAGTGAAATCTATTATTTCTTAGCTTCTTCAAATGCTTCGCTTTACCGGCATATCCTTGAAGGAATCATGCTTCTTGGCATTTGAAAGAAAGCTGTTCCTCCATATTTCTTGATGGATGAATCCTATCCATGCCCAAAACCAGAGTTTAAAAGCAAGATGTTCATGCAAATCATATGAAAGTCTTAGGCACAAGTGCGAAGTTTTGGTCAGTATTTATCAATAGGATGCCTCACTGCTCATCGATGTTTGGGGTGATCAAGAAAAGTGTGGCAGCACAATCAGTGAGGTGTTTCTCACACAGGAAAGCCTCAGTAGTTTAGAAATGAGTGGAAGTTGTAAATACAAAGCAACAAGCACACAAGGAAATAGATGTAGCAGAATTGAGCTATGTGGAAATAACCCCACCAGGGAAGACTGTGCATCTAAATCACAGAGAAGTCCCGGCAAGAAGATAGACCTAAGACAATGCTCCACTTCAGGAAACTAATTTTTTAATGCACAAAAAATACCCACCATCACATCCACTTTTACCCACAATGGCTAGGCCACCTGACACCAGAGCTAAGCTGTTTATTGTTTTAACTTCAGGCTATAGTTTCATTCCATTTGGTAGCTTATATGGCTAAATAGGATTGGTTCTTGCTTATGTTGTGTGTAGCCTAATAGATAACTACCTTTGTCTATAAATAGGTAGCAATGTTTGTAATAGGGGAGATTTTTAGAGATAATAATATTTGAGTTTTACTCTATTGTTTTGGGTTTCTGTATCCTGAAGGATTTCAGGTGGTGATCCCCTCCCAAGGAGTTCTTGGGTTATGCGTGGGCTGCGAATTCCTGCAACTCGCGTATTATATTCATCGCCGCGTCACCCCCCCCCTTTCGCCGGCGTCATTTGGTATCAAAGCCAACAGGCTCTTCTTGTTATGTATCCTGAGAATTCCTCAGGTGGTAAAGAGAAGAACCTGACAGAGAAGCTCTGAAGGCGATCCAGCAGTCGCCAAGCATCCAAGAAGCATGGTGGCTGCAGTCCTTCGTTCACAGCGCCGATAGTCACCTTCTCTTTGTTCTGGTGTGTTTCTTTGTTCTTGTGTGCGGACTTCAAGACAACAATTAGAAGACGGATTCCTGTTGTTGTCCAGTTGTTTGTTTGTTATCCAAGAAAAAAAAAGAAACCTCAAAGGAAACAAGAAGCAGATTATTGAATTGTGCCCTGTTTTGTGTGTTTACCTATTTTTTCCGTTTTTGCCTTTTTGGCTCTTTGTATGCTGAGACGTTCTCAGGTGGTGAAGCCCAGGCAAAGGAGGCAGAAGAATTTGCGGAGAAGCTCTGAAGGGTGTTCAAGCTGTCGCCAAGCATCCAAGGACGTTCCAGTCGTCGTCGTTTCTCCCATCCCGTCCTAATCTTCGGTGGTGAATCGTCTTCGGTGGCGATTCGTCTTAGGTGGTGAATCGTCTTCGGTGGCGAATCGTCTTAGGTGGTGAATCGGCCTCGGTGGCTGAATGGCCTTAGTGGCGAATCAGCCTCATTATCTTCGGTGACAAACGGCTTCAGTGGTGAAAAATATTGATGTCTTCTCCAAACTATCACCTCCAAACAAACAAGTTAAAGAACTGTAGAACTACATCTAGCTTTTGCCGGTTCATCCTCCATAACCATTAACGAACATCCTGTTTTCAAGAAGCTTCGCCTCTGAACAAGAAATCCATGTCCTCTCCTTCACTCTATGCTTGCCGAAAACAATTCTTGAAGATTGACTCAAAAACAACAGGTGTTCCATCCTAGGCGGGTTCCAAGACAACAATTCCAAAGGCTAAGGGATGTTCTTGGATAGTGGTGATACCGAATGTATCTGTTAAACTGTCTTTGATCTACATCTCAACCAGCCATAAAAATTCCTGTTTTCTTTCTTTCCCTAGCTTGTCCGCTAGTTTTTGTTCTACAGACAAGAATTTCTGCAAGTCAGAAATGATGCCGCCAAGAAGAGGATCATAGCCATACCACAACAAGGTTCAATTGGTGGTATTTTGAAATTCTTAGCAAGTTTACAGCAAGCACATTGTCAAGAAGTGTCGTGCAAAGATGTCGCCTCAGAGAAATTAACAAAGATCCATACAAGATTTGCTCATGGAAGATCTACAATGGGAGATACAACAGCGGCAACAAAGATTGACAAAGCTCGAACAAAGGAAAGACTTAGTCCACCTAGAATGGGACTTTGATGGCATTCATCCACGAGATGATCAGATCTCTTCTATCTACGAAGATGTGTTTGACAAACCATCTCGTCAGTCTTCCACCACATCTATGATCAAGTTTAGGTTTGAAGGATTTGAAGATCCGTTGCCGAAATCATCGTCTTTGCCTCTCTACGATGATCTCGTTTATGACATGTATGATGGCGACATGTTTGGCGGAATTCTTGACTTTGATGAACCCGCATATGCTGGCGATGAGAGCAAGAAGGATGCTCAACCGGAGTTATTCATGCATATCATTCATGATAAGGCAACAAATGCTCTCTCCCTCATTGATAATGGAATTTATATGAGCAAACTTGACCACAACAACCACCTTGGTACTGTCTTACATTCCGACTCAAAATCCTTTTAGACGATCGCTGTGGATGACAATATTTACATAGTTGATAAGTTTGATGTCAAGTCCAATTCAACTCTTGAAGAGTGCCATTTGCAGGTATTACTACGACTCTAGCTTATGTTGAAGTCTCTTCTAGACGGGGAGAATGACACCGGGTGGAAATATCCAGACCGGTTTAGCCAACCAAACCCGCCTCCTTGTGGCCAACCGAATATCTTCCTATGAGCCTGAATTTCCTCCTACCCTGGTAGTATGACGCCGGAGCTGAGCTGTTGATTGCATTAACTTCAGCCTAGTTTCATTCCATTTGGTAGCTTATGTGGCTAAATAGGATTAATGCTTGCTTATGTTGTGTGTAGCCTAATAGATAGCTGCCTTTGTCTATAAATAGGTAGCAATGTTTGTAAAAGGGGAGATTTTTAGAGTGAATAATATTTGAGTTTTACTCTATTGTTTTGGGTTTTTGTATCCTGAAGGATTTCAGGATTCTTGGGTTATGCGTGGGCTAGGAGTTTCTGCAGCCGCGTATTGTATTTACATAGTTAATAAGTTTGATGTCAAGTTCAATTCAACTCTTGAAGAGTGCCATTTGCAGGTATTACTACGACTCCAGCTTATGTTGAAGTCTCTTCTAGATGGGGAGAATGACACCGGGTGGAAATATCCAGACCGGTTTAGCCAACCAAACCCGCCTCCTTCTTGTGGCCAACCGAACATCTTCCTATGAGCCTGAATTTCGCCCTACCCTGGTAGTATGACGCTGGAGCTAAGCTGTTGATTGTATTAACTTCAGCCTAGTTTCATTCCATTTGGTAGCTTATATGGATAAATAGGATTAATGCTTGCTTATGTTGTGTGTAGCCTAATAGATAGCTACCTTTGTATATAAATAGGTAGCAATGTTTGTAATAGGGGAGATTTTTAGAGATGAATAATATTTGAGTTTTACTCTATTGTTTTGGGTTTTTGTACCTGAAGGATTTCAGGTTTCTTGGGTTTTGTGTGGGCTAGGAATTTCTGCAGCTCGCGTATTATATTTACATAGTTAATAAGTTTGATGTCAAGTCCAATTCAACTCTTCGCCAGCGTCACCACCAAAAATTTTATGGCCATTCAAAAACTGTTGGAGGGAGTTAAAGTATTTCTTAGAAGGATTAAGAAGAGAGTTGTAGGAAGCTGGAAGACTTGTAGGGTGTTCAAGATTGCAATATATGCGAAAAGAAAATTCTTGATCTACTCTGTTCAGAGATGCGCTATTTCTTAGCAGTATCCTTTGTCCCAACAATATCTCTGGCCTGTCTATCATATCTTGTCCTTTGTTTAATGGTTGAATGTGTGAGATGCCATATGGTTTGTTTAATGTGTGTCCTAAGCTTGGCATGTATTTAAATTGCATGCCATGAATCACTTCCCAAGGATCCAGGGACTTGTTTGGTCAATGAGCTGGGATAGGTTGCAGAACTCCTTCAAATATTCTTGTAGCATTACAAGCTCATATTAGATACTACACATTGATCTTTAGATTATTGTTGGGTCGAAGTCCCTTTTATTTGTTAGTCCTTGCCGCTATTGTGGTCGTTAGTTTTATATGCATGAGAAGCCATTCAATTTAAATAATAAGATAATCAGCATTTGACTGTTTAAACTACTGTTAAGTAGAGAATAATTTTTATGCGTTAAGCTTGATTAATGAAAACTCCATATCATCACTATCAACAATAATACTTTTTATATCCCGACTAGATGGGGACCAACTTATGTGTCCCTCTTCACCACTGTGCGTGTCAATTATTATTAATTTCTATGACCATATTGTCAACTAAGCACAAATTCCTATAAAATAGGAAAACTCCTCACACCTGAACACACACAACCCTCTCTTCTGGCCTCATTTTAGCTGTGATAATGAACATATTGGTTAAACTTGTTACTTATGTGTCAACCAAAAAAAATGGTGCTACTTATAGGATACTAGTATAATTGCACGTGCATTAAATGTGCATTAAATGCACATTAATAAAAGTTAAAATTTAAATAATATTATAAAATTTTAAATATTGTTTAATTAATTCAAAATTTTTTATAAATATCTCAAAATTATTTTGAGTTTTTTTTTTTAAATATTATTTTTAAAAATAAATAAAAAAATTAAAATAGTTAAAAAATACATCAAATAAGCATTATTTTTGAAAAGCAAAAGTGATCCCAAATAGGCTCTTCGCAAATGCAACATAGTTAATAAGCAAATTCTTAGCACAACAATCAAGAGCATATATAGATGTTTTTGTGCACATCTATGACCATAAATAAAGTTACAAGCTACTTTAACCTTTGTAGAATCTATCAAAATAAATATATATTAAAAAGTTTTCAAGTAGACATTTTAAATAACAATAGTTTTAGAAGAAATAATTTTAAAACAATCATGTTGATGTTCCTGATTCTGTAGCAAGTTACTTTTGGTTAGCTTCTTTTCCTTATGTCGTCATTAATTCTTCTCAGATATGTATGGAATGTGGATGTGATGCATGCTAGTGCGATCTTAATCAATTTTTCTTTGACCTTTTCTTTTACTAAACAGTTATTGCTTTCCTTTCCTTCAATGTTCATTTCTCTCAAATATTTTCTTTGTTTTAAGCTTGCATTTATCGTAGGCTTCTCAATTACTCTTTTTGAACTTCTTCTAACACCTTTATTGTCCAACATTTTTTATCGATTAAGCTTCTGCTTTACTACACTTTTTTTAACATGTAACTACGTTTGGAACTTTAATAGCATATGAAAATTGGATATCAGCATTGGATATCAGCATTTATGAAAGTTAGAAATGAATAAACATATAATTTTGTGCTTATAATTTTTGTAAAGATTTTCATAAATTTCTCTGAAAGCTGCAGGGATTGGAGCGTTCTCTTTTTTGTATTGGAATTCTTCTTAGATATGGCAATGAATTCATGTTCAGTAGCAATGACCAGCAACCTCACATTGTCCAAGGTCTTAAACTTCTTAAAAAGTACCTTGTTTTAGAGGATTTTGGTTTGAAAGTCCGAGCTTTACAGGTGTGTCTTCTTTTCTGTGTTTTTCTGCTTTTCTTTCCAATCTTACTCTATTTTGCTCGGATTTGGTCATCATGTTTCTAGTTTTTCAGGCACTAGGGTATGCTTTAATTGCTGAACCTGAGTATATGCTGAAGGAAGATATTGGGAAAATTTTAGAGGGATCACTAGCATCTGATGTTGATCCTAGAATCAAGGTACCAAAAATGTTTATTTACTGGCCATGCTCCTGTATTTAAAAGATATATGAATTATTCCTATGCCCAGATGCAAGCAGTTCAAAACCTGTATGAATATCTTCTTGATGCTGAAAACCAACTGGGGAATGATGGCATCACCAAGTCTCGGATTCAAAGTCCGGAATACGCTAAGGTTAGTGTTCCTGTGGCTGCTGGTGCCGGTGACACGAACATTTGTGGAGGTATCATTCAGTTGTACTGGAGTCTCATCTTGGAAAGATGTTTGGATGTAATTGACCAAGTTCGTGAATCCGCTCTTAAGGTAAGAATTTAGCATGTCTTTTGCGTCCTCAGTTGAATTTGTTAATCCATCTCCTCTTGGAATTAATTTTGGCTTGCTTTATTCTTGATGCAGATTGTTGAAATTGTTCTTCGTCAAGGTCTGGTTCATCCTATGACAAGTGTTCCTTGTCTTATAGCCTTAGAGAGTGATCCACTAGAGGTGAACTCAAAGTTGGCTCATCAGTTGCTTATGAATATGAATGAGAAGTATGAAAATCTCTGATACAACCTTTTCCCCCACCCCCTTTATATTAGTATGGCATGAGTATATTGAGCAGTGCATGTGCATTTGCAGGTATCCTTCATTTTTTGAGTGCCGTTTAGGTGATGGCCTCCAGATGTCATTTAAGTTTATTCAATCTATTGCTAAGAACGTGGGATCAAATAATGCAAGAGGAAAATTTGATGCTGTTGTTATTGCTCACATCAGGCAGGGGATATCAAGAATATATCGGCTTATTCGAGGCAATCGTATTTCAAGAAACAAATTCATGCACTCAATTGTGAGAAAGTTTGAGTCTGGATATGGGTATATCCCATCTGTATCATTTCTCCTGTAAGTCAATATTATAGATCTTTTTCATGATTTACCTTAATAGACAATCGGATTCAAGATGACATTTTTATTTGCTTCAGATACTGTACAGAAATTCTTGCGACTCTCCCATTTACAACTCCGGATGAACCTCTTTATTTGATTTATGATATTAACCGTGTAATTCAACTAAGAGCTGGGGCAATTGAAGTGAACATGAAAATGTGGAGTTCCTTAGGGCAGCAGAGTGCTTCTATTGAAGTTCCTGATGCAAGGAATGAGCTGAACGAGGACTCTGAAGAGCACAATATCTCTAAGAAGCATCTGGCATCATCCATGGAAAACACTAGTGTTCCTACAGCAGAAACCCTGCAAAAGTTTCAGGTTATCCTCTCTCTATATAGTTTTTCAGTTAATCAACCATTTCCTCGGTTCCGTGCATTGTTTTGACTTCATTATGATTATTCTGTCTAGCATTACGATTTTTCTGTTATTTGCTTGCTTTTTTTCCAGGAGTTAAATTTCAATAATTTTGTAACTTTAGATATTCCCTTCTTGTCACTATCTTCTCCATTTAGATTTCAGCATTTGTTTTTCAATAATAACTTCTGTAGAGTGGGCTTGCCAAGAGGCAGGCCTAAAATGATTTCTAAATTATTTAGTGATATAGAAATTTCAGCAGACTAGTGTAGGCACGAGAATTTTTTTGATGTTTTTTTTCTTTTACAGGCTAAAAAAGATGTATTGTCCTTTAACTTTTGTTTATCTAAATTTAAAGAATGAAAAAAAAAAAATATTGTTTGTCCTGGTTTAAACAATTATTTGGTTTAAAAGTTGGGGGGGGTCAAAATTCAAGCCTTCCTGACCATAGGTTGTGTTGCACTATGCGCGATGAGTTTTTGGCAGAAGTATAGTTATTCTATCTGTTATCGTTCACAGCAAATTAGTTGTTCTGCTCTCCAGCATCTACTTTAATAGATGTTGGCAAGCCCAACCAAGTTCATTATGGGATCACTTTATATCCTTGTACTGACCTCCAAGTTTTCACGTATAAATATTTTTCTTAGAAGATGTATTCTGTTAAAGCGCTCATTCTGCAGCTTGTAAATCTTACATCTATGTTAGAAATATATTTATATTTTAAATAAAGAGTCTCAATTTTAATTGACCCACTTGCTTATTGTGAGCTTGCAATTTATAGGTTGATTGGCAAGATTCAACAGCCCTGCAGTTACTTTTAAAGCTAAAAAGACACTTAAAAATTATGTATGGACTGAATGATGCCAGGTGTCAGGTAATCCTGCCTTAATTTTTTTTTCTTTTTTTTCTTTTACTATTAAAGTTCTATGGAAACACATGTTTAGGTTATAAATTTTTTTTTTGACTTGAGTTATGTTTGAATCAAAAAATCAGGCTTTCTCTTTGAAGGAGCATCCAAAGGCTGGTGAGTCTCTTGCCAGGCAAAACATTGCTTTCAGTGCCAGTGATGTTTCTACTAGTTTGCCCAGCAACTATGACGACATGGTTCAGAAGTACCAGGTAGTGTATTGCACTGTAGTAGCCTTTCGAGCTTTCATGCTTGTTGTTTAAATTTTAAATCAGTTGACGAAAGCAATTTTTTTACATTTTGGTTGGGCATTAAATGCAATTCACTAAAAATAGCTGCTTATGAACCTAGGCAAGATCCAACATAGAAAAACCATCTGTTCAGCACACCTTTAGTAATGTCTGGTATAAGTTTATTACGCTAGTGTATTTTGTGCAAAGAAATCAGTTGGAGCTAGAGGTGATGAGATGCATAAGAGTACATTGGTGTAGTATATTGACCAAGAAAAAGTTGGCTGCTGTAATTTGGTATAGATTAGATTGAACCATGAGCTAAATCCTGTACTCTAATCCCCCCAAGAATAGACTGTGCTAGATTCTGGTTCAAACCATTCATGCAAATGGATATGCCAGATTGTTTACCTCTTTTTTAATCTATGAAATTGAGCACTTGAGGAAATAGTAGTCTCATGGTTCTAGAAGGCATTTGTCTGTTGACCTGTAATACAAAAAAACCAAAAAATATCGTATTTGTCTGACGCCAAAATCATCTTCTCTGCACGTCATTTACCAAAAAAAAAATTCCGTATATCACGATTTCCGCATGAGTTAAGACGTCTGGCTACGAGGCTCGCACGTCTACGTCGCATCTCCCACGACGCTCTCTACTACTGATTGATGCCCTACCTCGTCGTTCAAAGGCCGAAGAGACGAAGCTTTTGATTCTTCCGCTCGCGCTCTTCTTCCTCATGCGAAACACTCTGCCTCCTGCGACCGAACTCTACTTGCTCGTTGAAGCCCCTACCCGAGCTCCACTCCAACCTTCAACCTTCGTCTGCCCTTCTCAAAGCCGACCGAATACTCATGCCAAGCTTGCCTAGCTGATCGTAAATCAAGCCATAGCTGCCCTTCCCTGTTTCCCTTTTTACCGAACTAGACGCCTCCTTCAAAGACATTCCTTCCTGTCGGATACGAAGTCACGCCTCTTCACACTTCTCTGTTCAATCGGATATAACAACGACGGTTGGAGCTTCTTGTTGCAAAGGTAGCCACTTTTATTCCTTTTGTTTGCCTCTTCAGCCAAATCCCATAAATCTTTAAGGAAAAAATAGGGAAACGGGGGCTTTAACTTGGTGTGAGATTTGATAGCTCCCTAAATCCTCTATTTAATGAGATTTAGCGTAAACCCTGCTCAAATTTTGTATTAATCTTGCATCTAGACAGCTGCTTGACAGGATTTAGAATAAATCCTATTCAAATTCGAAATAAATCCTGCTTAATTTCTGCATCCAAACAACAACAACAACAACAACATCAAGCCTTTATCCCACTACGTGGGGTCGGCTACATGAATCCTTTTTCTCCATTGTGTCCTATTAAAAGTCAAATTCTCGTTTAAATCTAATAAAGAAAGGTCATTCCTAATATTTTCTAACCAAGTCTTTTTAGGTCTACCCCTACCTTTCTTAACATAAGTCAAATCTAATACCTCTACTCTCCTAACCGGGTCATCGCAAGGCCGCCGTTTTATGTGACCAAACCATCTAAGGCGACTTTCTCTAATCTTATCTTCTACTGGAGCTACTCCAACCTTTTCACGTATATGCATCCAAACAACATATGTATAAATTAATTATAATTAATTATTATTAATCATAAACTAATTATAAGTAATTAAATTTAATTATTTTTCATTATAATTAATGATTAATCAATCATAAATTAATTATAATTAATTAAATTTAATTAAGATTAGTTATTTTTTAATTATAATTAATCATAGATTATCTATAATTAATTATTTTTTATTATAATAAATTTTTTATTAATCATAATTAGTTATAATAAATGAAAGTTAATTATAATTAATAAAAAAATGATAAGAGAAAAAAGAGAAAGAAAGGAAATATTTATGTCGTCTCGATCTACGTGTAAACATTGTTGACACAATCGTCATCACCCTAATACAGCCAACGATGTCGCCGTCGACCCCTACGTAGGTATAAAATTTCAAACCCTATCCTCGATGCTTGCAGCACGATGAGCAATCACCCATGCGCGCTTTTTTTAATACGGTGGGAGGAAATTTGTCACATTGCTTACGATGAGGCAAGTAATCCTTATACACGCTTTTTTTAGTACGGCGGCACAATATTTAAGTATTAGTATGCGCCTCAGTGCTAGCGAAGAAACAATTGTGCATTTTCAAATAGGTACACCTGAAGACACATGCACGCTTTTCTTGGTGTGGTGGGATTGAAGACTACGGCCTTGGTGTCATCAGACAGCGACTGTGCACATCTTTCTTAACACGGTGGGAAGGCTATGACTCCCCAAATTGCCCCCAAATGGGGGATATGTCGGGATGTTACCAAAATTCAGACTGTAATGCACAAAACTTGAACAACAAGGAGATCTAACTTGAGCAACAACATAGTGGACCAAAACTTGAATAAATGCGCAGTAGACTTGTATGAATGACAGGGAACCAAATTCAAACTGAATAAGCCAGGGATTTGAATTGAATAACAAGAAACTAGACCCTAAACTTTAAAATGCACAATAATAATCAAAATATAAATGAAAAATAATAATTTTGATTATTCAAAATAAACATCAATTCGCAAGAAGGGTACTCGCAATGAACAAGACTTCGATGCACACGCGTAATAAATAATAATCAATTTACAGCAATTACACGAGAAAATCAATCACCAACACCAGCAAATACATGGCACGCAACGAATGATGCTGATGAATGTAATGGACCCCTACAACAATCCCCACGTTGTGGAATACACCGTACTTGCAAGCGACAACAGCCGACTGTAGAATGCACCGGTGTCTCGTACTTGCATCAATGATGGCCTTAATGCAAGCAACAATTTTCTTGTAGATTGAAAGGATGACACTTACAAGTAATAGTTTAAGACATGTCATGCATACAATAGTTCACATAAAGGCAACATACCCTAGATGCAGCAATACCTTGTAGCCAACAATTAGCAGCTTGCACACAACTTGCCACCACAGACTAGCACACTATGCCACTTATGAATGATGACGGTGGACTTAACGCAAGTGTAATAACTTCCCCACAAGCACATTCAACCACACAAACGTCAAATGATTGATCATGCAATGAATAATCGAGCAAGTGCATTTGAAGAAGTTGCAAGCAGCTGCAAGCAACTATCTAGCAAGTACACCAGTATCTTGCAAGTAGGGATGGTTAATTTGCAACAAATGCAAAACACCCGGAAGAGATTGTAGGAAGCCCATCAGGTTACAAGGACCTACCTATGAACAACATCAAGCAACTGCAGCAGATATCAGGTTACCCCTAAAGTTGACAATAATGAGTAGATGAACAAGTGTGATTGATATGGTTTATTTGTGGATAACAACAGTTGGTATATCGCGAGTACAGTGGAGCCTCTTTGGACACAAATACATACAATACTTACAAACAATCATAGGAAGCCTGTCAAGCTATAGTAACCCACCTATGGGTGATGATAAACAGCATGCTATAGGTGCAAACACCTAAGGGATATTGTAGGAGATCCGTTGCACCTGATACATGCTGCCAATCAATAAGTGCAGTGAAATCGGCTATAAATGCATGTCACTGGTGGTCGACAGTGGCATACAGACAAGCACATTGGATAGGCACCTATAAGCAACGATGATTGAGATCCTGCAAGTACAATAGGTCTCACATTAAAATAGAAGTACATTCACCTTGCCGGAGCTGAAAACTTTGCTGATCAAGTATAATTAAAGTCCTTTAATTGATATTTTCAAAGACTCTGACGATGATAATTTGGAATAAAGGCAACTTGACATACAGAGGAAACCCATTGATACAACATCAAAGGAAGACCCTGACTATGGAAGGAAGTATGTAAAATTGAATGATTCTGTAGAGTTAAAGAATGATCAGTTGAAAAGTTATTTCATCTTATCATCTTTACATAGATATCGAAGGCTTCCGACAACTGGAAGTGTCTGCAAAGCGATGTAAGAAACCCGTTGATCTGTTGCCAGCGGAATGCCCCAGTTACGACATCAACCATGCGAAACTAAATGATTTTATTAATGATTCTGTAGAATCAATGAATGAGCAGTTTAAGAAGAAAAGATGTCTCATCCCATTATCTCTTCAAAAATGTTGTAGCTCCCGAAAATATGCTGTGTCGTTCAAGTAAAGACCCGGAGATCAAACCTCGCAACTTAGTGTCCCACATTTGCATCATAAACACATAGAATGGGCCCCTCAAGTACACTATTCTGGAGCCGTAGGAGAAGCTTCTATGTACCATGTGCATATCAGATACTAGGATGTCATTGTGACATCAAAGATGACTTTTCACTCCGTCATGTTCATACTTTGAGGAGAATACATTGTGGTGAATTAAAGACAATGAGAGCCAACGGTGTATTAGCCGAGCCTTCGATCTCATCATCTTATGATACCTCATCTATCATAAGATGACCTCATGTCGTTTAGATGTTTCTATCCAATCTAAACAAGGATCGGTTGATTCGTGGACCTGATCTCCCGAGGAATGAGAAAAGGGAGCTTACATTAGAACAATGAGGTGTCTCACGGCAATCAGATAACAATGCTACGATTCACCTGTTAGCAAAAGTAGGGAATCAGTAGTAAGGACCATGGGTCATTAAAGCGCAATGTCAAGCCACGGGATCTGCAACATTCTTTCAAGCGGATAGAAGACGTGTATGAGCTTCCAAATAGAACGTTACATCCAAACGACGGTTGCCTGCATGACCGATCAGCTATAAATATTGCAAAAATGCCCCCGTACAGACATTACAATATGTATACACACAAACACAAAGAAATGTATATGCATTCATACACTAGCATGGGACCCAACGAGCATAGTGCATGCACATATGTGACGTCAGAGGATATTGCGCGAGTCAATAAGTGAAGTTAAGTTTGAACATGATCCTTCTATATAGGTCAGTAGAAGTTGACACGGTTTGAACTATCAAACAAATATATGGTCACATCGTCAACAAAGATATTTATTTTAATACGTTCATATTAGGCCTTCAATGCCCATAAACAAAGAAAATTCTCTAAAAATGTATAAAGCCTACGAAGAACCTGATTTTTTGTCACTAAGTAGACAGAGTCGACAAAGTTCAAAGCATACATGAAATTTCTCATAAATACCCCGATAATGATCGTATTGAATGCTTATATCAACCAAAGGAGGTCATATATTTTCAAATGTCGTTCAAACGCCCACAAACACTACAAAATTAAAAAATTCAAATACAAAAAATATTAAAATCTGAAATATTTAAAATTTAAATTCAACCATCAAACACTTAAAAACCCATCAACCTTCCCAACAGTTTGTCGAGGTGGATAAATTCATATATCACTTCAGCTTACAAAAAGCTAATGTCTAGTCGAGAATATTAATATGATCAATTCTCAATCTATCTATTGCTAGTAAGAATGTGACACATGTCCTCTAACCGATGGTTTTGTCGCTAAATGACATCACACCATAGTCTTGCCACTAAATGGCACCACAGGTAAGCGGTTATGATCAGGACCCTCTGAACCAGTTGTTTTTGCTGCAAAAATAGCACCATTATATTATGGTTATGGCCAGAGCCCGTATGCTCCCCAATGACACTAAATCCTTGAGATGTGAATCAATATGATATAATCGATAGAGCATAAAGCCTTCTGTTAGCTAAAGTGGATTCAAATTTATTTGACAAATACTCACCTCAGGTCTACAAGGTACCCTTGGATGATGCAACACATGGCTGCCGACAAGGATCCTTCTGTCAGGTTGGGTCAACTACCTCCTCTGACTAAGTAGACCATGATCCATGATGGACTGAGACGATGAAACTATGGGATCTTGATCGGGTTTATTATCCATTCCTCCACCATCCACTTTAAGTGTAAGATGATGAAATTTTTAATTTTAAATAACATTCAAACACCTAAACCAATGCTGCTACTACACGCTGGATATCACATATCTAAGGGTACAATCATACCTGTTAACGGCGAATGGCACACCATGGCGCAAAGGTCCATTTGGAGCCATGGCGCATAGCGCACGGCGCGGTGCGCTCCATTTTGAACATGGCGCAAACTATATAAAATTTATAAAATAATGAGCATGAATATGAAATATCATTAAAATGAAAGACAAGCTATCAAAGAGACAAGAATTCACATTTAAAGTCATCACCCCTTCCTCCTCTCCTATAGAGTCCAATATCTCCCAATCAAAGCATGCACTCATGAAGAAAACTTATACAAAGCATGCACTCATGAAGAAGCAGACTAACACTAACAACTATTACTAAATATAATGAATACAACAATATGCCAGGCTGCCGGGGGTCCAAGGGGCGCTGCTCCCTGGTGGGGTTCGACCTGAAGTTCTTAAGTTCTCAAATTTTATTTGTAAGAGTAATTTTGAAGTTCTGCTTATTTTTAAAGTTCATAAATCATTTGTATGGAAAGATACCTAGCGGTACTGAGCATGTATCGAGTGGTACCAAGCATGTAAATAGCAGTATCGAGCATGTACATAGCAGTACCGAGCATGTACTTAGCGATACCGAGCATGTACCTAGTGGTACCGAGCATTTTTTTTAATTTTAAGAGGTGGACGCCTCTAAATCATAGTTGCTAGTGAAATACTTCAAGTAGCAATCAATAAGAACCATACATGTTAAGTTGTAAATTCTTGTAAAAAATATATTTATAAGTATAATGAAATTTAAAGACAATTTGACGCGCTATTTTGCGTCGTGCGCCATGCGCCATGGCTCACACGTGACGCACCTACGGCGCCATGTTCATGGCAAGGCGCATGTGTTTAAAATAGTGCACGCTATTTGCGCAAAATAGCGGCGCCATGGTGCACGACGCACTATTTCATGCAAAATAGCATCGTAGGTGCGTCGCGTCATGAACCATGCGCCGCTTTGGATTTTGAATCGGCGTAACTATTATCCAAAGCTAAAGCTTATCAATTTTGAATGGACCGGTTACCCGACCAGTTCCTGATTCAATTGGTTGAATCGATCGGTTTGGTTCGATTTTTAAAATATTGCTTCTTTCATCAATCTAATTTAAGGGAGTATTTTTTTATGATTGATTAACAATTAGTGGGGCATTTCATATTGATAACAGTTTTGAACACAAATATCTGCAACGTATTCATGATTAACAAAAAATATCATTTCATAACCTGAGTCTTGAATAGGGATTTATCATATAATAACTATCTTATCGTGTAATACACTATATCTGTTCAGGAGAACCGTCTAAGTTGTACCACTTTCATCCATATCAATATCCTTTTCCAAATCATACACGTCTCTAGTCAGTACCAATTTGGGGTGAATTCAACATATACATGCTTTTATTTGTAGTTATCATATTTTTTGCATTTATCTCATCATACATATATTTGTAATAATGGAAGGGATTGCAATAAAATGAATTTTATCTAACATCTATAATGATATGAAGACATTTAGGTAATAAAAAGAGAAGATTCACTTGCATTTTTCTTTGGCAAAATTGTATGTTAACATCATCAAATGCTTATATAAAAGACATCAATAATGCATTAAATTCAGTAACTATAAGTACTGTAGGATGAAAATATAATTACTCACCTTAGTTCCTTAATTTCGGTAGATTTATTGTTTTAACTTAATATATATAAGATATTCATGTTAATTAATTTTATTTAAACCATATGTATTTCTCTTTCCTAAAATTTGATCTCATTTTTTACATTTTTCTTTCATCCAAATATATTATACATAGTTTATACTTTAATTAAAGTACATAAACTATAATTATTGTCTGAAAATCTTTAATCTAATGTTTTGCATATCATTACAACTATACTATTAACCTTTCAATGCTACTTTAAATATACTTAACCTTATTTTTAATTTTTTTTTCCTTTGCTCTTAAAATTTTATTTAAATTTTTGGCTTTATTATTTCTAGATTTATTTTTATGACAAAAGGCAAAGCTTGAATCAAAATTTCCTTAATATTTTCTCATAAGTTTTAACTAACCAATTTATTATAACTTCACTAAAATAAAGCTTATATGTCAGTCAAGTGTTAAAAATCTTGAAAGCGATATTATCACATAATAATATTTTTAACTTTCTGATTTCATGAAATAAATTTATTAGATTTATGTTTTGTGTACACCCTTGTATGCTCATTTTCTTTTTTTTCATCAAATTTCCTTCTTTTCCTTCTACTTTTTTTCTCATTGGCACCAAATTCCTACTACAACAACAACAACATCAACATCAAGCCTTTATCCCACTATGTGGGGACATGAATCATTTTTCTCCATTATGTCCTGTTAAGAGTCAAATTCTCATTTTGATCTAATAAAGAAATGTCATTTCTAATATTTTCTAACCAAATCTTTTTTAGGTCTACCTCTACCTTTCTTAATATAGGTCAAATCTAATACATTTACTCTCCTAACCGGGTCATCAGAAGAATATAATTCCGAATTCCTAGTCACCAAATTCCTAATTATATCTACTCACCAAATTCCTAATCAAAATAATTTATTTTAGGTCTGGCAATAAGGAGAAAGAAAATAAATTTTACTTAATTTTCTTACATTTGTTTGGCCCGTACACGAAGTTACAAATCCTCGGCTTCTATTGTTCAGCCTCCTTGCACTTGATAGATATAATTTATTTCTCAGTTGATCTATTTCTCCATCTTTGCACGTAATTAAATAAAACTGACCCTTCGTCGGTTTACTCGAATCGACATTACGTTGAATTTTTTAGCTCTTTACAAATGTTTATCTTTCCACCATTTACGTGATATAATGAAAAATGAGAAAGGAGTTGGGTATTAGGAGAGAGGAGATTGTCTGATTCCACAAAAAAGTGATATTAAGAAAATTAAATCTAAACCTATCTAAACTAAATCCAATCAAATCGTTAAATTTAAATCTAAACCTATCTAAACTAAATCCAATCCTAATAATTTATCTTAAAAGTTGAAATTATCCAGGATGAAAATAGGCTGAACTATGATAGCAATATGGACAAAAGTATTACGGCAAATGTGAATGTTTAGAATTCAAAAATATTTTCAAAACATTTATAGACTTTATCCAGATTATTAGGAAATAACTTTGCCCACATTTTAATGTTTTGGTATCTGTTGATTTAAATAAGAAATTTACGCAAAGCTCAAGGATATCAGTTGTAAACAGATGGAGGAAAGGAGGCTAGTTTGCTGGTTTTCTGGCCAAATCAGAAGCAAATGGGGAAAGAGAAGAGAAGAATGGGAAAGAATGGGATCGATACATAGAGTGAGTGATAAGATTAGGGGAGTTACGAAGTTTGGCATAGTACTGTGCAACCTTATTGCTCATCTTTTTTGTTGGCTATAGCGATGAGGAGGAGCACCATTTCACACTTTGTATAAATGATTAAACTACTAATCATACGAGTAGGTGACTAATAATCAATTAATAATGTAAGGCTTCATCTCTAGTTATGTACTTATTAATTAATTCCCTTATTGTTATAAGCAGAAAATTAGTATTTTTTAATTTAATTACTATTTACATAATTAGTGGTGTTAATAGCAATCATTAATGTAACTTGTTTCATTGTAGCAAAACTAAATTCCTAAATAATGCCTTACTACCTACTAATAGAGGAACTGAAGCTTTTTTTGCCAACCAAATCTCTATTCAAATGAAAAAACTGAAAATTCTGCAAAGCAGCACGCCTATTCCTTGATTCACAAAGAACGGTAATAGCTCGTATGGTTAAAGAGTTGGATTCTCCTTCTTTGTATTGCTCGGTTAAATCTATGCAACTCACTTATAATGTTTTTTTATCTGTCAAACCATTCTCTTCGGCTCTTATTCCTTTTTTGGGCGGCAACGTTACTATTGATTTTGCGCTTCAGGAACTGAAGACAGCACTAAAGGAAGATACCATGGATTATGCGACATACACATCTAGTGTAAAGAGGAAGCGCCCCCCAGCTCCAGCCCCAGCACCATCTCTGGCCCCGGCTCCATCCCCCGCCCCGGCTCCAACTCCAGTCACTAGAAGCTCTAGAAAAACTATCCAAAACAGAGCAGCACGTAAGAAGGATGATGATGACGACGACGACGATGATAATGACGACGACAATGATGATGATTTCAGTGATGAGGAATGGACGGGTGGGCCCCGGAAGCTCGACTACAACGGTGTAAATGGCAGCGTAGGTCGGGTAACCAGGCAACGGGCTTTGATGTGTAGCAACTGATTATAATAGCTGAATGTACATTTTATTAGGAAAGAAGGAAAAAAAAAAAAAAGAGAGAAAAATTGTTGATGGGGGTAAGAATATTGTCACATAGAAGTGGTTTATTCTTTGTAGTTAGTCTCTAATTTTGGTGGAGCACTTTAGTCACC
This sequence comes from Dendrobium catenatum, assembly GCF_001605985.2. NCBI lineage: Eukaryota > Viridiplantae > Streptophyta > Magnoliopsida > Asparagales > Orchidaceae > Dendrobium > Dendrobium catenatum. Next base: position 138,939 of record NW_021319896.1, on the reverse strand, counting down.
TGCATTTGTTTTCCAGGGACTATCTTGGTTGTATATGTTTCATGCTCCATTTTCAATTTCAATGAAAATGCTTTTTCTATGCTTATCATAATAGAATTTAATTCTGTATTTTAGATTTGACTGGTTCATAAAGGAACTAAGGCCTCCATTGTTTCGGCGTTTTTTCTCCTATTTTATTTAGAAACAGAGATTTTTTTTTTTTTTTGTCACTGTTTGGTTGAGACGCTTCTATAGAAATATTTTTTAGATAATTTTATTTTTCTGTTATTTTGAGAAATTTTTTAATATTTGCTTCTTAGTTAGAAAACTCAAATAGACCATAATGTATTTTCTATAAAGAATATGAGAGGATAGCTGTTTTCATTGGTTAGTAAATGTACTGGTCGTTTGCACTTGTTGGTTTACCTATTTACTTGTTTGTTGAATAGATAATTGGCTAATTTTGGCTTACAATACTTTCTTAACCATCCAATATGAAATTAATCATTGGTATTGTTGATAGTCTTATCCTAACAAATTTTTGGTTTTTTATTCATTATTTTGGCATTAATTTTATCTTTGGATTTGCTTTTCTTTTGTTTATTGTATATATTAAAATCATGGGAGCATTAATTTATGCTCTATATATGGAGAAATTATTTTGTGTGGATGTCAGACGATCCGGATGTCAATTAAAATGTGCCACATCACTCATAACCAGCAGGTCCCAGCATCGGTACCAAGCAAAAAAGTGATGTAGCACATTTTAGTTGGCCTCCCGATAATGTCTGGTGTCCGCACATAATAATTTATCTTAACATGGCCTCTTTGGTTCATGACTGCAAAAAATTGTTACTTAGGCTTCGTTTGGGATGCTTTTTTCTTGCTTCTTAAAGTGGCTTTCTAGTATAAATTTTAAAATCTTTGTACTAAAAAGCCGCTTTAAGAAGCAGCAAGAAAGCTGTCCCAAATGAAATCTTAGAGACCTATAGACCGTTTGAACTGGAGCGATTGTGGAAGTAAAACTAGAAAATGTTTGCTTGCAGTATCAACCCTATACCATTTAGGGTTTCAGTAAGATAGAAAAAGATAAAAGAATGACATTGAAAAGACATAGGAAATATAAAATGGTTATCACAGGGGATTATGACTTAAAACTGGGTGATTTTGATGTGAGGATTAGATTTTTTTATGAATATAATTTGAAAATCAATTTATAAAATGATTAAAGTGATCGTCTTTGTGGGTATCTTGAAGCAACTGCAGGATCAAAATGATCTTTTAATATAGTAAAAAATTATTTTGATCTTCTATAAAAAATAAAAAAAAATTATTTTCTATTTTCAAATATCAACAAAGCATATCTTCCAAAAATCTCTAACCATAATTTTAAATAATTTCTAATCAACACCACCATCATCATTAGTTATATTCTAACTATTTGACACCAACTTTATATTATGTAATCTTTTTTTTTTTTTTAATTCATTCCTGCTGATAATTTTTTATAAGAATCTCTGATCTACTGGTTCTTTATTCGGCACACCAACTATCTACAGAGCAATCTAAGTAAATAATCAGCTTTACTTGGCTTCGTGATAGAGCTTCATCATTAGCTTAAATTAAAGAGAGAGAGAGAGAGAGAGAGATAATTAAATTTTTTTTTTTTTATTTTATGATATACAACTTCTGTAAATCATAAAGCTAACTCACCCTAAGCATTCTGTGTTTCATTTGTTTCACTAAGGCTTCGTTTGGGATGGCTTTCTTAATGCTTCTTAAAACAGCTTTTTAGTACAAAAAATTTATTTTTTGTACTAAAAAAACTACTTTAAGAAGCAATAAGAAAGCCGTCCCAAACGAAGCCTAAGAGTCCATTTGATGTGGTTACAGATTGTGGTAAATGTTGTATAAAGCTCTTGCGAGAAAAAATAACATTTTAATAGATTATGTGAATAATATAAATACTTTTTCTAAATAAATCGGATGACAATTTTCTTATAATTATGACATTTTAAAATATCTGTTTATGAAAAGCAGTTTTTTATTACAAAAAATTTTAAGAAGTAGCAAGAAAGTTATAGCTAAGCGGAAGCATGACAACGATTTGTAAAACAAAACAGTGAGAAAAGTTCTCTCAAACAGATCATAATACTATCTCTCGTAAGAGTGGGAAAATCCTGATAGACCATACAACGAAACAATGCAGCTCATTTTTATGAAGAATTCATCATGATATGCACATGGAGCTTCTAATTGAGAGGTCATTTAGGCTTCGTTTGGGACGGTTTTTTTATTGCTTCTTAAAGCAATTTTTTAGTTAAAAAATTATTTTTTTTTTACAAGAAAGCTATTTTAAGAAGCAGAAAAAAAGCTGTCCCAAACGAAGCCTTAGTATTATGATTGTTGCATGCTACAATATATACTTTGAGGAGAGGAGTTTAAAGACCAGAGAAAGAGCAAAAGATAGCTTATTTTAAATATTAAAAAAATAATCAAGAAAAGAAGTTTTATTTTTCAAATCTTGAAAAATGAGTAAAATAGTCTAGAAACTACTTTAAGGGTGCTTTTGGGACTGCGGTACTGCTGATTTACTTTATAAAAAGTTATTAAATCATTATTTGGGACATTGCGGCAGAACCACGGCAGAAAAAATTTGCGGCGCGTGGTTGCTTCCCGCGACCATTCTCTGTCTCCCGCGGTCCGCTGCGGTCGGCTGCTTTCGGCAGAGAAATGACAAAAATCCCTCTCTTCAGTGCCTTTTAAATGCCAACGAAATGAGCCTTCAGGCTTCTCTCCCTCTCTCGTTTCGTAAGCCACAATCCACGCCAACTTCGTCAAAGCCACGACATCCTGTCCTGAAGCCGACCAACACCCTTCCTCACCTCTATACAAGGGCGGAACACTTGTGTTCCCAGGGGGGCAATTGCCCCCCCCCC
>NW_021319896.1:130197-135921 GCF_001605985.2 Dendrobium catenatum | reverse complement strand
TAAAATAAAATTACAATTTGTTTATTGCAGTTGGATTTTTATTTATTAATTGTCCTCATCATCTTTTTTTACTCTTTATTATAAGGAATTTTAGTGTTGTCCACCCTAGTAGAATTATACACATTGTTGTAGAGTGTTTATGTACACCGAAACGATAAACAAAATACAAAGAGAAATAATAAAGAAAGAATCCAAAAATCCTTAACAGCCCAAAATTTGTTCCAGGGCGGCTGCCACTGGAAAAACCCCGCAGGGACACATATGCCCACATGAGATATTCCCCTCAGCAATTCTTGATTATAATCACAACGGAAGTGTGAGTAAACAAAAAAAGGGTATATCCTGGGAATCATGAAGATCCTGGTCTAAAAAGAGATCGTGGGCGACGCCCCGACACAGGTTGGAGTAGTACGTTACCTAATTTTTAGTTTGAAGAATAATTATCATGATAATAAATCTTGATTATATTTTTAAAATGCGTATCAAGATACAACAAGATGCAGCCAACATACATTTGTCGCGAAAAGACAAACGCATAGTGAAATAGATTGTGCGATTTCCAAAGTTCTCGAACTGGATAATTTGGGAAATTATCGCATTGGTTCATGCTCGAACAATTATAATATAAAAAATCCATGCAGGATACATACCAAATTATGTATTAACTAGTAATTTTGTTGGTATGCAACTATAAGATCGCATGAGAAAATAAGACAGGTGATAGCCTCTATTAAGGGAAACTGTGCTTGTGCAGCTAAGGTTCTCAATAACCTGTCGTGCTCTGTTTCTTCTCTATACCCTACCCACCTGTCTCCTCATGCGCTGATTGTAGCATCAGCTAAGCCGAGATCAAATCTATCGAAGTTGCCCTGCAGGTGCATAAGCAGGTCCCTCTCTAGATGTTTGGACATAGAGCTTGAGTTCCCATCTAATCTTCCACCTTTCTCACGGCTGAGCACTTGCTGTACTATAATAGAAGTTAGCGTCTAGAAGAGCATTTGTTATACATAAATATAAGTGAGAGTAGAGCGTGAAAATAAGAATGAAAATCGGATTAGTTGATTGTGAGAATCAAGGGAGAACAAAAATAAGACTCTCAGATATTGATCACTTTAGTATGAGAATAGGTCAACCATCAGTACATTAGCCTCCCTAAGTGCACGATTGACTTTCCTTCAGTTCCCGATTCCAGCAACTCAAGATTAAGAGCTTGATTTCATAGGATCTGCCTTTTGGTATATAAACGAATATTTATCCCAAAATATTATATATGTTATTGGAGGCATAGATACATTTGTGATGAGCTTCTTCACTATATGAGCATGTGTATTTAATGTATGCGAATAGTGAATTGAGGTGTTTTAAGTATTATAGTCTCATGCTCTTCCAAGAGCAATGTGTCTGCTTTCGTATATATACCAATAACTTTCAAAAAAATTGTACTAGGCTATATATAATTAAAACTATGGCATATAATCATCCTTGACAGTAAAATCATGAACGGAACTGCGTTTGCATTCATTAACTGAACTTCTCAACCAATGTTCATCTGGCGCACAGGATGGCCAAAAAAAAACAATCGTTCGATTTACCATAGTTGTCTAGGTCGTCATCAGGCCAGAATATGAGACACGCGGAAGTCTAAAATAAGTCCCTCCAAACCATGTAGATAAATACCAGTGTCGGGAAGAGTTCACTTGCTATTCAAATATAGAATTTATTTTTTGGGAATTTCATACCATAAGCTAGTGGTTCTCCTGAACTCCACACATGTCATTTAAACCTAAAATATGAACGAAGAACCACTTATAGATTAAAAATTTTAAGTCAGTAGTTCATATTCCAATGGCAACGATGACTGTTAATCTGTCAATCAAAAGCATTATGCTCTAAGCATTTAAGTGCAGCATGTCTGAATTAAGTGACCATGGGTGTGGATTCGTCTCTTCGAAGCCACTCGATTCTCTTACATAGCAGCATGTTATAGTAGGTTTCAAACATGGCTTAGTACCCGCAGTCCCCAAACGCGTAAAACCCTTTAGAATATAGAGTGATATCATTTGTACTCTCTATAGTGTGCTATTTATACTCAATTTCGATTTTCAAAACGAATTGTGAAGAGATCTATAGGTAGAATTACGCTGGTCTTCTTTTCTTGATTATTTTTTTATAATGATTTAAAAAATAAGCTCATATGCAAACACCTGCGATTTGCTGACACGCATCTAAACGGTATTCAACCGCTACTGAATAAACCTCAACACCAACTTTTACAACATCCAACTCAAGTATAATTGAGTATATTATCTAACATGGAACCTGACCTGTGCGGGTTATCAGGACTGTGCGAATGCCGGAACTAACTCACACAAATCATAACCTCCGTAATTTGCAAAATGCGAACCTGGAGGCAAACAGCGCTTCGTTTGGGCGACGAGCAATCTTTTTTGTTTGGTGTGCTGGCATTAGCTTAAAATAGGAGCTTGTCTTGTTTGAAAAAAGAACAAAATAATTTTTTAACTAGCGTTGACAGAAAGGAACTCAGCGGACATTCGTGTGAGAGGATAAAAAAGCTACAATACATAACTGAACAAGAGTTTGAGACCAGGGACTGCAATTGAACCACCATAATAGCGAAGTCAGCGCACCTCAAAAACGTATGACCTTTCGTGTCAATGCGAAGGCGCTCCCATAGTGCGCATTAATCCTCAGTGTGAGCAGAGCCCAGTTCATGCTTGGACCACGTCTATAAAAAAGAGTAGAGAGCCTGCAGCCATGCTAGTTCCACAATGGTGGACGCTTATCATGCTGGCTTGAGCGTCATAACTCCAGGATATAGTGTTTACGCTCGTGAGACTCTTACGACGAGCTAGTCACTGCCTCAGTCGAGTCTGTGTAACACATATGTGCGAAGAGGGTTACGAGAACCTCGTTGCTCACTGAGCGTTAGTTCTCTTGAGCGAAGTCAATACTTCGGGTTGGATTTTGGTGCGAGTGGCTTTCCGCTTAAGCTAATAACTTTCTTTACTTCTTAAAATTTTTGTTAATAATTATACCGAGATCAAAAACTTCTAAGCCAATTTTTAAACGGCATTATCCGAATATCGAACCCGAACCAACTTATATTGGAAATAAGAGTCTTGACCCAAACCCAATAACTCTGTGTCGAAGTTGAGGAGAATCCAAGATCCTGTTTTTTCGGGTTAGATTTTTATGACAAAACCCTAAGTTGTTCTTACTGCAGACCCAATAAATTCGAATTTATAATTTTTGATATCAATGGTTCGGATAATACCCGTAATTTTGAATTTTAAAGTTCCAACTAAGATAAGCTCTCAAGCTCCTGTATGCATGATCAAGAAGATTTTTTGTGATATCATGTAATATAGAATTAAGGCTCTTAGTTCTGTATTTTGATTCATTAAAAAAAAAAAAACTAAAAACAATTGACTTTAACGTAGTTTTTTAATGGATATCTAAGTTGACTTTTGTGAATGACCTTGATGAGGAGCGTTCCAACGCATTTGCTAAACGAGTTCTTCCATTGCAAGGTAATGTTGCGTCCTAAAATGTTTTGTGGCCGGTGAGAAAATATAAAACTTTAAACGTCTTAAATTTTGTATAACGAAAGATCTAAGCAACAATTAGATAAAAGAAAGGTTTATATTTAATATTCTGTAAGATCAAATTCTAAGAGACTTTCATAAGAGTTTTTTATGTGGAAATCCACGGAAAAAGGGGGAAAACCCATGGATCTGAGGTCTCACTTTATAGAAATTGCAAATCTACTTTTAGTTAGTTTTTTTTTTTTTGGGGCAAACTCAATTACAAATCAAGGTGCTTTCTATGAGGAGAAGGCACTTGGGCTCTTGAGATGTATGCAAATATATACAACAATTACAGACTGCAATTTACATTCTATGGAATAGTATGTCATCAGAAACTTGACATGTTCAATTGTCAGGCCAAGGCGAATCTAGTCGACTACGGGCGACGGATAAAGTCCGTATACATCACTCTTAGTTCGGAGTGGCTAAACAGGATGGGTGCGAAAGACATCCCATTAATTTGAGGATGGAAACAATGGACGTTTTTGAGAGAAAGAACTATAAATCGGCATTTGAAGATGTCAGAGTATAGAGCGTGTAAATTCTGCTACAGAAGGTTGGCAAGTGACAAGCAGTCAGCCCGAGATCCGCTGACGAGAGTTTGGAATGGTCGTCAAAGACGCTTGTCTGGCGACGGGGATCAGAAGGATCATAGTCGGCGAGCCGTACAAATAATAGAAAGATCATAGTCGTGTAACGATAATCAGACATGACCCGTTAGTCGGGCCTATCGGCGACAGACATGCCGGACTTAACTAATTGGTGATGTTGTGGTCCAGACGGTACCGGTAGTCGAGTTAGAGCGACGATGGGATCGTAATTGGAGATGTGTGTTTTTAGAGGCCTATAAAAAACAAATAATGAATTTTTAAAAAGAAAACAATAGTTGAGATGATTAGATTTGTGTAAATAATAAAAAAAGGTCAATTAAATTTCATTAATAATTAAATAAATTACTTAATTTAAATAAAAAATATTTATTTTGATTGAGAGACACATTCAATCATTCCCAATGATATTCGTAAATCAGAAGTTTATCAGGAGATCAAAGAAATTTACAGCAGCTCAGGAAAACTGCACATTATTGCAAGACGTGACTCTCTCAGATTAGAGAGTGCAGAAACCAAATTTAGAAAAAAGGATTATATGCTTCGACTTAAGTTTGGGACAGTTTTTCTTTATTGTTTAAAATATTAAAAAAAATGTATACTAAAAAATTTATTTAAAGAAAAAATTATCTAAATATATAACAACGCTAAATGTATAAAAACATCACATTGATCAGCATCGTGAAAAAACGGGACAGTTTTTTACGGATTGAGCCACTGCCGTTTTGATTCTCTCGATGGTTGACAAAATTTCTTATCTCCCCTTACTACTACGGTATTAATGTCTTCCGAGCTCAGTCCTTTTTTTCTACAGATAACATTTTATTTTATTTTTTTATCGAGAGAGAGAAAAATTCAAGTTAACTTAAATACTGAAAAATAATCTGGTACGATCTACAAAGGCACGAATCGAGATATGGATCATTTTGATTGAGAGAAGTATTTCAGATCCAAACCATCTTCTTACCCACTAAATCACCTCTCATAGAATTCATCTTAGCTTGAGCATCCATTCGCCATCAAAAATACTCAACTACCGTCAATGGTTTTTCGACCCCGCACCAACCCAACGAACTCCATTGCTTGGGCCCACCAACCTCTGTCGGTAAGAAGTATCATCACCCAACTCACTGTCGCCCAGAACACACTCCACTTGGACCACCTTACGCCACCCCACAATTATCAGCTATCAACGCGAGACTCGTTCTCCTCGACTCCCATTATTAAAAACCGATAGCGTTGAGACCACCATCATTGCCATCACTGTGGATTGCAGAATAGCGGATAGAGTGAAGTCGTAAACTAACGTAACTATTGAGTGACAACTAATTTTTACGAGGCAACAACCTCATGATTTTTCTCTCCCCCCCCCCCTAAAAAATTAAAATAATATGATCTTTAGGTGATTGCCCCTAGTAGAATTATACACATTGTGTAGAGCTGTTATTGTTAGAGAACGATAAACAAAATACAAAGAAAAATAATAAAGAAAATCCAAAAATATCCTT
>NW_021319896.1:3563-129890 GCF_001605985.2 Dendrobium catenatum | reverse complement strand
AGGTCATGGGGCTGTGAATGTTGAAAATTCTGTTGTTTTGCCTGTTCAGGATGCGGTGAAACCCAATGATAATGTTATGTTGCTTGAGAAGGAGGGTGGTGATGCCGATGGTTTTGTTTCTGTTACTGTGGAGCAGGGTGGGAGTGATGCTGGTGGTGTTAAGTCTTTAAATTGTTTTGTGGAGATTCCTGTGAAACAGGTGGATTCAAAAGAAATGGATGATTGTGTGAGTAAGGATTCGGGCAAGGAGATTAGGGATCAAAAGAATTGGTTAAGTGATTCGTCTGAGGAGGAAGATTATTCTGAATCGTTTGAGTCGGATATGGATTTTTCCCTTGATCGTTCCTCTAAAGCCTTTAGGGGAAAATTCTGGGGAAGAGGTCGTCGCAAAAGATGAGTCGTATTTTTGCTTGCTGCTTCGTGAGGCTAAGGGCTATGATGTTGTCGGGGCTCGCGCCCCGATCGTTATTTGCTGGTGGCAACCGTGGGTGATTCGCTTGCTGGATGGTCCGTGCGGAACGGTTTGGGCGTTGGCCTCGACTGAATACTGAGCCCGCTATGTTAGCTTTGATTTTGTTGTTTTTTTGGAATTTTGGTTGTTTCCTGTATTTTGCTGAGTTTTTATTCTATAAAAAGGTTTATTTAAAAAAAAAAAAAGGAGAAACTTCTTGTGTTAGCATTATTTTTAAAAATGTTTACGTATTAGTATTATGTAGTATAAAATATGTACTTTCTAATTTTGGATTTCTGAGTTGAAATTGTTACCAGTTGGTATTGTGCCATTAAAATGTGTTAGTTTTGGTTTAAAAAAACAAAAACAAAAAAAAAAAAGATGTTCGTAGCCCAAAATTTGAAGATATACTATTTTGAACTAAAATTTTTGTTGAAATCAAAGCTCATGAAAATAAAGCTCTATTGAAGTATTCAATAGGGTTCAAACTTGGGCTTTGTTTGGGATAAATATATGACTACTTAGCTTTTTTAGATTGCAACCATAATTTGTGTTTAATTTTTTTTCGTGCTTCCAAGAAATTTCTGGTTGTTTTAACAATAACTTTCAAAAAAAATACTATATACAATAACTTTATAATCATCTTTACAAAAAGCTACACTCGTTCCAAACGAACTCAACATTAGGCAGGGACTGGCAAAAATACAATCGTCTCATTACCCAACTTGTCTAGATCAGCAGAATATGAGACACTTTAAATAAGTCATTCCAACCATGTAGATAAATAACCATGTGGGAAGAGTTGATTTATTTACAGAATTTGGGAATAACATGTCCCATAAATATGACGAAGACCCAGGATAAATTCATAGCAGTCCATCAGACGGCACGTACTGATTCTGTCAATCAAGAAGCATTTGTTAAGCATTTAAGTGCATTAATGATGTCTGAAGTAAGTGACCATGGGGTGATTGGATTCGTCTCTTCGAGCCACTCGATTCTACTAGAAGCATGTTATAGTAGGGTTCAAACATGGGCTTTGTTTGGGATATCATTTGAGCTTATTTGGTCGATGGGTCGGGTTCAGGTCGAACCTGAGTTGACCCGAGTCTAAACGGGTCAACCCGAAACCAACGCAGTTTTACAAACGCCTCATGATTTCTAACATGGACCCAACCTGTGCGGGTTATTAGGTTGACCTGAACTAACTCGCGACCCGTTTGCAAAATGCGAACCTGAAGGCAAACAGGGGCGAGGCAAACATGCGGGGCGAGGGCGAGACCAGTGTGGGGCGAGCCCAGCACACGGGTAAGACTACGAACTACGGGCAAGGTTTGCGAGGACTGCCTTGAACAGTGTGGGGCGACCATACGTTTGGGCGAGGCCAAGGCTAGCTCGTGTGCAGCCCGTGCGTGTTGGGACCACGTGCGAGAGGGCCAGCAGCCAAGGGACGCTACACTGGCTTACGCATACACGATTAGAGTGTGAGGGCCTGCCGTCAGTGGAACACATAGGTCAGAGGGTTTACACGGATGCGAGGCGGGTCAAACTCGGGTTGATTTTGGTTTACCGGTCAAACTTAACCCAATTTTTAAACGGGTCCGAATATCGAGCCCGAACCCAACTTATATGGAAAACGAGTTGACCCAAACCCAAAATTGTTCGAGTTGGGTTTCAGGTCGGGTTAGATTTTGACACCCCTAGTCTTACTGAGACATTAAATTCGATTATAATTTTGTTGAAGTCAGTGTTCGGATGATCCCGAATTTAATTTTAAAAGTTGCCAACTAAGATAAGCCTCAAGCTCTGTGCTGGATCAAGAAGATTTTTTGTGATATATTAATATAGAATAAGGCTCTATTTGTATTTGATTCATTAAAAAAAAAAAACTAAAAACAATTGCTTAACGAGTTTTAATGGTATCTAGTTGACTTTGTGAATGCCTTGATGAGCGTCCACGCATCTAAACGAGTTCTTCAATGAGTAATGTTGCGTCCTAAAATTTTCGTGGCCGTAGAGAAATATAAACTTTAACGTCTTAATTTTATACGAAGATCTAGCACACAATTAGATAAAGAAAGGGTGTAGCATTCATAAGAGACATCAGAGTTTTTTATGTGGAAAATCCCCTGAAAAGGGGGAAAAACCATGGATCTGGCTCACTTTGAATGCATCCACTAGTGTTTGCAATCAATTACAAATAAGGTCCTTTCTTGGGGGAAGGCCTTGGTTTGATGTAGCAAATATACAACATACAGACTGCATTACATGGTGGAAATTAGAAGAATCAGAATTAACATGTTCAATTGGTCGGCATGACCATAGTCGATTGGCAACGAAGGTCGTAATGACCGTAGTTGGCGGGCGACAGAGGTCGGAAAGACCATTATTAGGAGATGGAGGTCAGAATAACCATAATCGGCATTTGACATGTCAAAAAGACTATAATCTGGCTACAGAGGTTGGAAGGACAAGAGTCAGGGGGCGACGGAGGTCGTAAAGACCGTTGTCTGGAGACGGGGATCAGAAGGATCATAGTCGGCGAGCGACAAATAATAGAAAGATCATAGTCGGGTAACGATAATCAGAAAGGCCGTAGTCGGCCGGCGACAGAGATTGGAATGAACATATTGGGTGATGGTGGTCAGAACGACCGTAGTCGGTGGACGACGATGGATCGTATTGGAGATTTTTTTTTAGAGGCCTATAAATCAATAATAATTTAAAAAAAAAAATTGTTGAGATTAGATTTGAATAATAAAAAAATGTCAATAAAAATTTATTTTTGTTTTTAACACCACTTTAAAAAAAAATTATACTAAAAAATTTATTTAAAAAAAAAAATTATCCCAAATATATAAAACCTAAATGTATAAACATCACATTGATCGCATCCGTTGAAAAAACGACAGTTTTTTACGGATTGGCCACTCCTTTGATTTCTCATTGTTGACAAATTTTTTATCTCCTTACTACTACGGTATGTCAATGACTTTGCAGCTAGTCCTTTTTTCTCAATAACATTTTATTTTATTTTTTTATCGAGAGAGAAAAATTCAAGTACTTAAATACTGAAAAATAATCTACGATCAAAAGAATCAATATGGATCATTCGATGGAGTATTTCAGATCAAACCATCTCTCGTTACCAACTAATCACCTCCATAGAATCACAGCTTGATCATCGCCATCAAAATACTTCAACTATCGTCAAATTTTTTTCGCCCCGCTCCACCCAACCTCCATTGTTGGGCCACCAACCTCTGTCGTAGAAGTATCATCACCCAACCACTGTCGCCAGAACACCTCCATTGGACAACCTTCGCCACCCAATCACTATCAACGGACTATCGTTTCTCGACCTCCATTATAAAACCGATATCGCTTAACCACCATCATTGCATCACTGGATTGCAACCGATCGAGTGAATTGTAACTAACGTACTGAGTGAAACTATTTTTATAAGGTCAAACCTCATGATTTTTCTCCTTATCAAATTTTCATCAAAAAAATAGGATCTCTCACATTCTTTTAATTTTACCCGTGCATGTGTCTGGATCTTCATCCAAAGCTAAAAAAATTAAATTCACTCGATGATGGGTGTTGGTGGCTACGAGCGTGGAAGAGATTGGCAAAAAATTTATGTTGTATTTGAAAATCGACTTAATTCATCGATTTTGGAATGCATAAAAAATAAACTATACGGCGAATTTCAAATTTACTGATCAATTATATTCAATTTGAAAATGCACCCTATTAACCCCTAAATTATCAAAACATATATATTTTCCCTATCTTACACGTGCAATTAATGAAGTAAATCAAACCCCTAAGGCTTCATTTGGGGCAGCTTTATTACTGCTTGTCAAAATAGTTTTTTAGTACAAAAATTTATTAAATTAATTTTTTTTAAACTAAAAAGCCACTTTAGAAATCAATTTGGGATGGCTTTTTTACTGCTTCTTAAAATAATTTTTTTACTAAAAATAAGTTTTTTAAGAAGAAATAAAAAAGCCGCCCCACACGAAGCCGAAGTTTAAGAAAATTTAAGATAGTGGTTGAGACACCTACATTTAGATCAGTCGTGAGCTCTCATTAATGATGCGTCAAAATGCTTAAGAGATTTGATTCTCGCAATCAACTGTGCAACAGTGGTAAATTAATGCTTAACTAACCCTTAATTAATACTAACCAATACCTTAATTGCTAATTAGGTGGAATATTTATCCTTCAGTTGAGACGTCGCATTAATTTGCATTGATTTGTTGACTTCTAATTGCTTAATTAAACTATACTTTCTTCTCTTGTTTGAAACTTAATTATTTCTTAGAATAATTGATCCCTTCATTAATGTTTGAGTGGAAAAATTCCATTAGTTTTGAAGCAGAATGAAGCTTACTTTGATTCTGTAATGCCTCAACGCTCATTTATTGCCAAACTAATTTTAAATAATGGATAAACTAATAAAGTCATTAATGACTAACTAATAAAGTCATTAATGACTAATTAACTTCAAATTATCTCAATGTTAGACAAGATTCAAAAAGAACTTAAATGTTTGTAATAAAAATATAAATAAGTGTTTATCAAGATTCAAAAAGAACTAAAATGTTTTTATTCGCCCTTTACTTCTAAGGATTTGAGGGCTACAAGAAATAGTATATCAATGAATATAAAGAACATGGCTCAATTGCTTTATAGATTGCCTCCGTAATGTATCGCACTTTGGCTAACTGGAGTAAGAACTGTCTTCCTTAAACATAGCTTATCAATCTTTGAGCAAGCTCAATAGTGCAAAGAGCACACGAGCAAGTTTATTGGCGAGTACTAAATTGAGAGAGCTAAGATTGGTTGACACCTAGAGATTACTGGCGACCTATTCTAGAACTTTATATCACCCCACAGAGAAAGGCGAATGAGCTTAAGTTATGGGGGAAAATGAATTTTATGGTCAATTGATTATAACAAGGTGAGTTAGAAGTCATATTGTGTAGGCGCCTTCCTTGTTCTTGAAGTCGTGAGTGAGTGAGATCAATAGTATCCCCACCATGTTGGATGGCGAGCATTTTGAGCTTCCTTGTTTTTGTCATGAATCATTGACTATTTGTTAATCATATGAGAATCTATACATGAGTATAAAAAAGCCCCAAAATGATTATTTTCTTCTATTCCTTAATGATCTTGATTAGATTTAGCATAAATTACTCTCAAATTTTTTAGAGAAATCTTAAGCCTCGGCTTAGCCCGCACATAATCTATCAAAATTTAGTACATTTGACTTGAATTCCTGAATTTAATTAATTCTATTTATATTTAAGGAAAAAAATTGTATGACCATTTTTTGATATACTTCATATTTATTTGTTTTTAATTTAAAATATGAAAGTTAAAGATACCTCGCTTAAATTAACTTTATTATTATTATATATATATATATATATATATATATATATGATTAATAAATAATCATGAAATTATTGAGTGCTAATAATCTAATCAAATCTTTAAAAGTCATACATTTCACATTCTAATTATTAAACAACGCCTAATTATCAATACTTGTTTTAATTTGAACATGTATTAACCTATTCATAGTAAGATCATATAATATCTTATTAATTTGATATAATTTATATTAAATATGCTTAAAATTTATTATAATTATTTAAAAAATAATGTAATAAAAATGACTCATATATATAAATTTTATTAATCAAAAAATAAATTTAATAATTTCAAAACATATAAAAAATTTTAGCTAAGATTTTAGAAACTCAATTATGAGGATAATTATAGGGAATATAATTAAACATTTTAAACAAATTTTAATTACAGCGGTGTAAGGAAATATAATTAAGGGAAATTTACATACATACCACTTTATTTTACGCTATTTACATATCTAACATTCAAAAAATTAATATTACATGCATACCACCCATATACAACTTTAATATCAAATATATCACTCCTATAATTTATTTATATCATTCATACAATTCTATAAACTTTAATATTTCATTACATTCATCCAAATTTATTCTATGGTTGATAGTTATGTATTATTAATATTTTAGATATTAGATATATACATATCATAAAATAAAATGGTAGATATGTAAAACCCCCTATAATTAACTACGGCTCTCCTTTTTCCCGTTGTTTGGAGAAACGAGGTACGGTCCTTCTCCGTCGCTCTCTCTTTCTTCTCTCCGTCGCTCTCCATTTCTTATTTAATTTCCTTATTTTTTTGTTGTAAGCGTGTGTTTTGTGGGGTGCAATTCTGCAGTGTTCTTGAAGCTTTCATCGAACGCATCTTCTCTACTTTTGGGAAGCTTTGGTGTCGTTTCCCCACCGCGGAGCCCACGCTCGAATCCTCCATCTTTTTCTTCGAATTAGGTTTTTCTCCGCCCTCAGATCCACCACATAGCTTGAATCTTGCTCAAAGCCTGCTATTTTTTCGATTCACCGACAATCTGATACCCCGGTTGCTAACATTTCTTATTCCTTTTTTTAACCAACGAAATGCTTTCTTGATCCAGTTTCTAGCGTTTATTTATGCAGAAGCGTATGAAATCAAATGCTCGCATTCGTATATTTTAGATCATTCACGTGTTCTCATGATTGCGATGGCTCCGATTCTTGTTTTCTTTATAAATATTTTTCCTAATTTTAATGCTTTAATTCTGAAATAATGCTTGCAGTTTAGGTTTTCCGGTCATTTCCCCCATATTTTTTAAGGAAGTGGGATTTGTTTGCTTGGTTCTCCCACCGTCCTGGCCTTTTGGGAATCTTCTGCAAGCAGTTTGGTGTGTCCTTGTTCTTGCATTTTAGATACATTATTTCCTTGGTTGGTATGGATCATGTGCGCGATTGCTTTTTTCTACCCTTTTTAGGTTTGTTTTGTGGAACCCCCGTTCGTTTTCATAGATCTGTCTTGGGCTTCGGTGAGGCTGTAACTGATTTTTTAGGCGCGCATGACTGCGTGTGGATTACACAATGGGTATTGCATTTGTGTATTCCAGCCGATTCCTTATCGGCAAGATTCATGTCATGATTGAATTTAATATAATTTATTAAGTATTATTTCATGTTATTTTATAAAATTTAAATATTTATGAAAAATAATTCATGTATCATAATCATTCTCTTAGTTTTGATAATATGTTTAATTAAAAAAAGAAAAAATTGAATTATGAATATAAAATAAGCATTTATTGAGCTATTTTTAAACAATAAGGGCATCTCCAACCAAAAATTCCATTTTTCACTCCAAAATGCAGTGAAACTAAAAAATGTCTTGATTCATCTCCAATCGAACTCCATTTTGCACATTTCTGCGAAGGTAACCATCTTTCTCCTCTTTCGCACGTTTCTTCGACAAATCCGATTTAGACAAAAAAATCCGGTAGGTGAACAGTGTTGGTGTTGCACTGTTCACTCTACCAATTAGCATTTTTTTCCCGTTAGAATGGAGCAAACTAGTCATAAATCAATTTATGTACGAATATAGTTGAATAAGTGAGTTAATGTTAATATTCATTCATTTTACATTGAGCTTTATAAATTCACTAAAATTTATTTGATTGTTTAAATAAATGATTATTTTGCGATTGTTGTTATTATTATTTTTTTATTATTTTGCATTGCTTTAAATCAAAAACCGTTTTTTGATTTCTTTGTTGAAAAAAAAAACAGATAAATATTTTCTTTATCGTACTTTGTTGAGTTGGACAGGGCAACAAATTTTATAAGCCACGTTTAGTGTTTACAGCATCAAAATCAGTGACGATAGTTCCATCAAGATTAGTGCTTTCACATTCTGAGCTTTAGTTTCTGATGGTGATATTTTCGGCAGCCCACTCAAAACATTCCTTTTTCTTCCACGGAAGACTGTTCGGCGCCTGTTGAAGTGAGAGAGTAAATTTCTTGAAACGTCTCTAACGTTTGGTACCTCGCAATAACGTTGGAAAACGTGATGATTACTATAGCTTAGCTGTCAAATTGACTTTTTGGGCTTTGGTTATTTCTTGTGGGCTTGAGGGGTAGATCCAGGATTGATTTATGCTATTTATAAGGAGATGGAAGCACTTTCATCATCTCTGTATCACCCTTTCTCATTTTATTTCTCTCTTGTTTAAGGGGTGTAGAATCACTTTGAGGAGGTAATTTTTGAATACTGATTGATTAGAGCAGGACAATTTTTGCCTGTTAAGTATTTTGTTGATTCCATTATGCCAACATATCAGAGGGTCCTCCAAAATGTGATCTTTTTGCCACCCTTCTTACCTGGATCTGGATGCTTGTATTGTTTAGATTGTTGTTTTTATATTTCTCTCTTAGATCAGTTTTCTCTTCACCTTGATCTGAAGATAGATTATTATGCTTTTATTCTAAATTCATAGATCCATTCATAATTTGCTAATATTGTTGACGATCTCAGGTGCGTGGCCATCATTATAGTTTTTTTTTATCATTATAGTTTATTTGCGCTAGTATGATGATTTGTTTAGGGTCCAGTTTCTGTTTTTTATTTTTCATTTTATTTTACCGAATTGCACCTCATCTTCTATCTTTGAGCTTCTTTGTAGCTTCAAGACCGTTTTTAGTGCCAGTTTTATTTTTGTTCAATCAAGTTTTACTTGATCTACTTTGGATTTTTTTTCTTTTTCAATGCATGATATTTTTGTGTTCATATACTATTTGGATCTGTATCACCTTAGCCTGTTGGTAGAGAGCTTAGACTTTCAACTAAGAGGTCTTGGGTTCGAATCTTTGTGTATGAGTTGTGTGTGAGTTTGCCTTTAATGGCCTAAATGTCCCAAAAAATATTTTGTGTAGTTACATTATGCTTTTTAGCCCCATTTGATGATTTCTTCTTGTTAGAATTCAATACATTTCTGAAGAAAATGTCCTTTTAGAGAAATCGCCACCGACGCACCGTTTTCTTTTTTAGTGGCTTTCATCCAGCTTCAAAAGAAATGTGCCACTTTTGTTCAATTTACTGTCATTGTCAAAAGTCCATCCACAAATATTTACCCTTTCCAGAGATTTTCACGTGATACATTTTTAGCCACGTTAAACTGTTCCCTATAAATTTTTGTATTAGCCTCTTGTCTGTTAGCTGTCACTTTACCTTCCACACCTGAGCTTATTCTCTTGTAATACCTATTTTCCAATGCTTGTTTCAAGATATTTATTCTTCTGGACACTGTTTACATGCATAATTTCATGATTTTGGGATCCTATTTGTTTTAGGTTGCTCCATTACAGCTAAAACAAGACACTAAGAAATGTCCCTGACCATTTTGTTTGTTTGTCATTTCAGTTCATATACAAGGAAAACAAAATGGTTAAGATCTGCTGCATTGGTGCTGGTTATGTGGGAGGTCCAACTATGGCTGTCATTGCCCTCAAGTGCCCCGCCGTCGAGGTTGTTGTTGTCGATATCTCCGTCGCTCGCATTAATGCCTGGAACAGCGATCAGCTTCCTATATATGAGCCAGGCCTTGATGATGTGGTGAAGCAGTGCAGGGGAAGGAATCTCTTCTTCAGCACCGACGTAGAGAAACATGTCTATGAGGCAAACATCATTTTTGTCTCAGTAAACACACCAACGAAGACGCGCGGCCTAGGTGCAGGGAAGGCTGCCGATCTTACCTACTGGGAGAGTGCAGCCCGCATGATCGCCGACGTGTCCAAATCTGATAAGATTGTGGTGGAGAAATCTACAGTCCCTGTGAAGACTGCTGAGGCCATTGAGAAAATCTTGACCCATAATAGCAAAGGTATCAACTATCAGATCCTCTCAAACCCAGAGTTTCTTGCAGAAGGCACAGCAATTCAGGACCTGTTCAAACCCGACCGCGTGCTCATCGGTGGCCGGGAGACTCCAGAGGGCCGTAAGGCTGTGAAGGCATTGAAGGATGTTTATGCCCAGTGGGTTCCTGAGGAGCGGATACTCACCACAAATCTCTGGTCTGCCGAGTTGTCAAAGCTAGCAGCCAATGCTTTCTTAGCTCAGAGGATCTCTTCAGTTAATGCCATTTCTGCTCTTTGTGAGGCCACGGGTGCCAACATCACAGAGGTAGCCTATTCAGTAGGAAAGGACTCGAGAATAGGACCTAAGTTCTTGAACGCCAGTGTTGGCTTTGGTGGTTCCTGCTTCCAGAAAGACATTCTTAATCTTGTTTACATCTGTGAGTGCAATGGTCTTCCAGAAGTTGCCAATTACTGGAAGCAAGTCATCAAGATCAATGACTACCAGAAGAGCAGATTTGTGAACCGGGTGGTCTCCTCCATGTTCAACACTGTTTCTGGTAAAAAAATTGCGGTGCTCGGTTTCGCGTTCAAGAAAGACACCGGCGATACGAGGGAGACTCCCGCCATTGATGTCTGCAAAGGTTTGCTTGGCGATAAAGCGTCAATCAGCATCTATGATCCCCAGGTGACGGAGGATCAGATTCAGCGCGATCTTGCGATGAACAAGTTCGATTGGGACCATCCAATTCACCTTCAGCCATTGAGCCCTACTGCTTTCAGAGAAGTGGCTGTCGCCTGGGATGCATATGAAGCTACCAAGGGTGCTCATGGAGTCTGTATCTTGACTGAGTGGGATGAGTTCAAGGATTTGGATTTTCAGAAGATTTATGATAGCATGCATAAGCCAGCCTTCTTGTTCGACGGCCGCAATGTGGTCGATGTGGAGAAGCTGAGGGATATTGGCTTCATTGTTTATGCAATTGGTAAGCCTCTGGATCCCTGGCTCAAGGATATGCCTGCTGTGGCTTAATGATTTGGAATTAATAGTTCCTTATAATTATTGTTTTAATTATTTCTAGAGATTGATTGCGTCCTTAATGGTTATCCTTTTTTGCATCTTATAGAAAGCTAGGCCTTTATGGTCAAGTTATTGTGTTCTGTTATTTCGAGTCTTTCCTACAATTTTATACTTCTTGTATGAATGTTGTCAGTTGCCTTTTTTTCCTTAAGAGAAATCAAACTTCGGCTTCGTTTGGGACGGCTTTCTTACTGCTTGTTAATGTAATTTTTTAGTATAAAAATTAATTTTTTTACATTAAAAATTTGTTTTAAGAAGTATTAAGAAAATCGTCCCAAACAAAGTCTTCATTTTTTAACTGTGAATTAATTGATGGTTAAGATGGTCAATTATGGTGTAGGAAATGTTAAGTAGGCTAATGACTTGATTAAGCCCAACTTCATTAAGCCCAACTAGGATTGTTTTAGGAGGGTATAATTAGTTATTTACTTATTTTAAAATTTTCATTTATATTTTTCACCACATATCAATACTCTTGACCCCTAAATGTATGAAGGATGCACAAATTGAATATTTTTAAGAAATTTATTTTTACACAAATAAAAATATGTGATATATAAAAACATCTTAAAATTTTGGAGGGAGTACATCCCCTCTCATGATCCCCTTAAACTTGTCTGATTGACAACGACTAACTATATTGGAGTTCCATATGGGTACCCAATCAGGACCTCAGATAGGAACAATTATTACTTCCTCCGATCGGACGTAGAGGAACGTCTGGTTGGAGGCCAAATCGCGCCAAAAAACTAGAAATACCGAGTAATACCAAACAATAACGAGGAATACCATCACGTGAAGACCCAATACCGAGTTATACCGAGCTATACCTAGCAATACCGAGTTATACAAAAGTTGTACCGAGTTTTTCCTAGAAAAACTCAGTACAACTCGGTATTGCTCAGTATAGCTCGGTATAACTAGGTATTGGTCTTCACAGAGCGATAATCCTCGTTATTATCAAATAATACATAGCAATACCGAGCAAATACCGAGTTTTTTGGCGGGATTTTGCTTCTGACCGGACGTTCCTCTACGTCCTTACATCGGACCTAATAAAAGTTCTCAACTAGAGCTTTGTTCTCTTCACAAACATGCTAATCAATTTAAATTGGCCACATTTGTTCGACAAAATCTCTCTTTGCATTTCTACCAAATTATGCATTCAACCAAATAAACGGCCCTTTGCTTATTATTATCCATGAATCATGTCCAAATATACGGAGAGTATCGAGCAAAAAGATAATATAGAAATATTGAGAGTAAGAAAAACTCTCTAGTGTGAGACCCTTAGATTTCTATAAAATAGATTTGATTATCGAAAACTATATATAAGCTAAGTTCAATCTTCAACCCCCTAATAACTTAATTTTTTTTCAATTGAATTTGGGATTGGCAGTTCTATATTTTTTTAAAATTATAAATGTTTTTATAAAAAGTTAAATTAAAAAACAATAATATTTTAATTTACTTTAATAAAATTTTATAATTAAAAAAAGTAAATTTACAAAGAGCTATTTGATTTAGTCTTATTGAAATATTAATTTTATTTAAATAACAATGTAGATAAAAATTGAGGCACTTAATTAGATTATTTTCTTTTTATAAATTTAAAATTGATCTTTTAAAAACTTTTATATTAAATAATTGTGCTATTTTGCTATTATATAATAGTGCCATTTACTCCTTGGGAAAGCCTCAGTTATCACCAGCAAGAGAAATTAGTAAATTACTATGAATCAGAGAGCGTCACATCATTCGGTACATAGCAAGGAGGTGACGTGACGTGCTCTGATTTGCCTCCGAACGACGTCCATTGTCTGCCCAAAATAATTAATCTACTAGCACAAATGAAAATAGCAATATTTCCTTACCAATGTTTTATTTTTATATATTAATAAGCTTTTTCTCTTTTCCTAAGGTATAATAACATGATTAATTTTTTATATGAAAATATCAGTCTTAATCACTAAATAAATATTTATTTAATTTAAGTACAATATTCTTTATATAATCGCATCAATCCTTCAAGCTACACTATATTTTAGTTTCACATATTGCGGAATAATGTCCTTATTCTGCAACATATTCAAATAAATTGTCCATTTTCTATCATCATGAGAGTGTATCTCAATATAACTTAAAACAAAAACAAGAATATTTGTATACAAATTAAAACAAAATTTTTTGTCATAATCACTAAATAAATATTTCTATTATCAACATAATTATAATCGGATTTGTTGCATGTAGACCATTCGCGGTGATAGAAAGAGAGTGTTTAACGTCTTAACATTATATAAAGATCCAACCCATACACAAATAGAAGAGGGGACGTTATAAAAGACACTAGAGTTTTTTTGTGAAAATTTTGGCAAAGGAAAAAAACCATGGATCTAATCTTATTAAAATGATTCAACTCGTGTTTGTCATTGATTGCAACTGATGTTATTTCTCTTAATTAAAGAAAAGTGTTATGTACAATATGGTATATATAAGAGGTATAAAATAGAAAAGTACTGCTCAAATTTAAGGGAATTTTTTATAAGATTGTGATGAGGCCTGCAATGTTTTATGGCGCAGAAAGTTGACCATTAAAAAAGAAACATAATATTAAGTTAAGTGTTGCTAAGATAAGGATGCTCAGGTGGATAAGTGGATTTATGCTTAGAGACAGGATATGAAATGAGCATATCTGTGAAAATATTGGAGTAGCTCCAACGGTAGATAAGATTAGAGAGAGTCTCCTTAGATGGTTTGTTCATGTAAAACGACAGCCTTTTGATGATCCTGTTAGGAGTGTAGATGTATTAGATTTGGCCCATGTTAAGAAACGTAAGGGTAGTCCTAAACAGATTTGATTAGAAAATATTAGAAATGACCTTCTTTATTAGATTTAAATGAGAATTTTATTTTTAACAAAACACAACGGAGAAAAAAGATTCATATAGCCGATCCCATGTAGTAATAGAGTTATTTTCTTCATAATAACTTTTCAATCAACTTTACAAAGCACTGCAACTTCCTCGAACAAAGCCTAAGCTTTTGAAGCCAAGATTTTGAAATTAGAATCAAAGAACTCAAACATTAGGTCAAGATAAATATGTTTTAAAATTTAATTTTGTTAATAATAAATAATAATTTTTTCAATGAAAAATTCATGTCATGATCTAATTTTATTAAGTTTAAATGAGAATTTTATTTTTAATAAGACAATGAAAAAAAATCATATAGATAAATGCTTGATATTCTTATTGTTGAATTCATGATCTTTTTTTAATGAATTGGCCGTGAATAATTTCAAATGAGGTGGCAAACTGATATGGAGGTTTAGTTTAGATCATCTCCAACCAAAAATCTTATTTTTCACTTCAAAATGCCGTGAAACTAAAAAAAAAGCCGTGATTCATCCAATCGAACACCAATTTTGTGAGAGTAATGTTCTTTCTTCTTTTTCACGCGTTTCTTCGACAAGTAAGGTAGAGACAGAAAAATAGCGGAAGTGAACAGTGCAACGCCAATATTGACATCCCACTGTTCATCAGCAAGCAAACAACGGAAGTTTTACCGTTCCGCTGGAGTTCTGCAGCAACGCCATTCAAGCGTTTGGAGTTCGATGTTGCTAATTCAAGCATTTGGAGTTCGATTGGAGATGCCCTTAGCATGGACTAAGCAGTTAATGTTCCAAGGTGAGAACTGTAGTTAATGCCAAATGCATTGCGATTATCAACAGTTTAAGCTTTTTTAATTTCTATACAGATTTCTTCTGGGAGACTGACGACTGAAATCCTCCATGTATTCCACAATCCAATTAGAACGCGTAGAGAAGGACAAAGTCATTGCTTTGATCTCGTCGCTTTAATCATTTCCTTCTTAACAGCTCTTCTGCTTGAGATCGGAAGCCCATTTGGCACTCTTAGGAACTTCATTTCATACCTTTTTGTCTCCATCTCCTTCGAGATTTTCATTTTCTTCTGTTTGGTTTTAAAGAAGTTATTGGAATCTTTAAGCATTTTACAGTTATTCAGTTAATGATTAGTTTTCCGGTACTCAGTTTTGGAGGTTTACCCCTTGTCAAGATTATGCCTTCAGTTCTGCATCGTTCTATAGAGCGTTAAATGTAACATTTTGGGTGTTCTTGGATGCCAGCGACCCTGGAATCGTTTTCTGTAAGTTGTAGGATCTCAGCTAATGAATTATTAACGTTGATTGTTAGAATTGAGCTGGTTGATGCAGATCAAATTTCAGATTTAGAAAACTTTTGTACTTCTTGTTTCTGCTTTTACTTCTGAGTTCTGAAACGCTAAACTGCAATCTATCAGCCTCAGATATTTGGTATGTGATATCAAACTCTTCATCCCTGTTTATTAATATATCAAAATTCCTTCCTCTATTTGATTAATCTACATGTTTGAGCTTGTTTTGTTGTGTTATTCACTCTTTATGGATTGCAGAAGCAATCTTTTGCTTGTTTCATTGCATGCCTCAATATTGCACAGATAAAACCTGATTTGACCAGTTTGTTGGCACAATTTTATCAGCTTATTGAACCTCCAATGGCCGACGTCATATCTCGAGTCAGTGTATCAAAGATTACCAACTCCAAGTTGTACAAACAGAGATCAGCAGGATCTGGGTTTTCTAACAAGAATTCTTTTGATCAAGATTCAGAGCTCGAACACACCCGCAGATCTGCAAGAGCTTCATCTCCTTCAGCCTACTGGTTGCAAAACAGAACCCCTCAGTCTAATTACAGTAGCCTATCAGGCTTAGTTCTTGAGAAAAACAAGAACAAGAATGGCAATGAAAACGAGTCTGTGGTGAAACTGGAAAATTATGGTGTAAGCAAGGCAGAAGAAACAACAGAGAAAATCAATGGTTGTCTGAAGGTTGCTGAGGAGATCAGAGAAGATGCTTCAAAGACTCTTGTGAACCTGCATCAGCAGGGCGAGCAGATTACAAGAACTCA
Source organism: Dendrobium catenatum (assembly GCF_001605985.2). Lineage (NCBI taxonomy): Eukaryota > Viridiplantae > Streptophyta > Magnoliopsida > Asparagales > Orchidaceae > Dendrobium > Dendrobium catenatum. The sequence goes on along the minus strand of NW_021319896.1, from coordinate 113,629 downwards.
CCTAACTGCAGCAAGCATTGACTATGATCTCAGTAGGGTATGAATTTTCTCAATTACTGGTTTCTGCAGCTTTTAAAGTGCTTTCAAAATATGGATATGGCATTCTTTTCTTTGTAAGATTGAAAACTAGGCATGTTTTGATTAGACCTATTAGATATTCTGAAGTTGGATTTATGTTTTAAAGCCTCTAATACTAATCTTAAATTAAGGCTTCCTTTGGGACAGCTTTATATTACAACCGTCTCAAACAGGAGAAATTATTATGTGCGGATGCCGAACACAGCTCTACATCCGGATACCAATCAGAATGAGTCACGTCAGCCATATCGAGCCACGGGCTTAGGCATCCAGACGGTGTTCCGCTTCCGCACAGAATAACTTTTCCCCAAACAAAACCGAAATCAAATGATATTCAAACCTATCCGGATACAAATTGTATCAAAATATCCTTGTCAAATTACTTTCATCTTACAAGATTAATACAGATTAAAAGTATCCTATAAATCAAACTTTCCTCATCCTATTTTCTCTTACTTAGGGTGAAAAACTCTTAGGAAGCCTTGGGGGACTCTTCAGTAAATCATGGAAGCCAAGGATAACACGTGAAATCAAAGGACCTGTTCTAACAAGAGGTAAATCACAGAAAGAAACTGAAGTACTAACGCTTATATAAAATCTTCCAACTGTAACCTGGTTCGAATCAACAGCTGAATCCTTCATAAGAAGGGGTAATCACCACGAACAGAAGCAAAAGATGGTACTAACTCCTCGTAGATCACAATCGAATCCTCGGCAACTTCCTTCTCAACCTTCATCTGCATTTGAAAGAGTTCAGGTCCATTTTTTAAACTGTTAAGACAAACTGTAATCCACAGCTCTTTTGCTCATATCTTCTGCTCCTTTCTTCAATCTCAAACAGGCGGAGAAAGAAAAACAAAATTCTGCTGTTTCAGAACTGAGCAATGTATTGGTTGAGCTGAAAACAATGGCAGTTGATATGGGCTCTGAAATTGATAGGTTGGTTTGAAGAGAAAGTTCCTTTTTTTTTTTCTAATTTTTATTGTTAATTTGTTCTTTGAATTCCAATATCTGCTTAATTACTTTTCTGGAATAAATTTTACGAAATTAAAAAGAAAAATTTTCACTTTTTTTCAGGCAGAATAAGGCTCTTGGTTATATGAAAAATGATGTGGATGAACTGAACGTAAGGATAAAAGTGGCAAATCTCCGGGCCAGGCACCTATTGCGCAGATGAATTGCTGGAGTGATGTCTGTAGTGGTCACTGTGAGCTAAATTGTGCAATGTTTATGATAGATGGGCGATGTGTAATTATATTGATTTGGATGAGTATTCTAGTCACCAACCTTAGATTTAGGCGAAATTATTATATGCAGTCACCGGATGCAGTCTGGAGCCTAATTAGGACGCGTCACATCATTAACTTATTGTGCATCCTGTATGGGGTGATGTGGCGTGTCCTGATTAGCCTTCGGACGATCTGATGACTGTAAGTAATGATTTCTCTAGATTTAGAGGGTGTATGATTGAGCCACTGTGTTTGGTATAAGTGTTTGAAAAAGATATTATAGACACCAATTGTGAGTATTTTTTATATTATTTCTTACTAATGAAAAATCTTGGAAGTGATTTGATTGGAATAGCTTTTTTATTACTTTATTTTTTAAAATCATAATTAGAATTTTTGTTTGAGCACTTTTTATTTACTACTTTCAATCATTTTTTTATACTGAGTTGTTTTTTATAATAACTTTAAAAAATATATATTTTCTTCATAGCATCTTTATAATGACTTTTATAAAAAGTTTCTTGAAATTTTTACATTCATAACATCTAAAAGTATTGAAAATCTATATTTAACATCCAAACTTCTATATTTACTAATATACCATCTAAAATCCCCTATATATATATATATATTCAATTTTTATGACTCTAAAATCACACATTTTCTCTTTATTAGTCTCGTCTCAACCCTCAAACAGCCTTCTTCAACTCTCCTACCAGATGGCCACCAGCCACGTCGCCGGCGCCTTCATCTCCTCGCCGCCGGTGAACCTCTCCTCTTATTATGTCTTTCCTAGAAGTGGCAAAGAAGACGATACAGATGAGCTTCTGAAGATTCCTAGTCGCGAGATTTCGAACTCGAGGGGATCTCGAGCGCCTCATTTACATCAAATCTGAGGCTTTGGCCCTGCGATCGTCGATCGCAGGGAAGCCAAATGCCATTTCAAAGAGGGCATGGACCCGCTTGTCCAAGCTGATTCCGTCCAGATGGAATTCAAATTAGGCTTCTTTCTTTCTTTCTGATATGCTCCGATTCGATGATTCAGGATGGAAAGAGATCAACAAGCAGCGAAATCATGACGAAGCTGGTGTTTGTAGCCGAGGCGGAGATACGTCCGGATATTAATAAAATATTATTTTAAGTTTAGCATGTCAAAAGCGTAGATAAAGCGCAGATAAAGCGCAGTCAAAAGCGTAGGTAAAGTGCAGTCAAAGCGCAATTCAAAAATGCAAGTGACGTGACAAATTTTTATTGGACGTCCGAACCTATTCTCCGCGTCCGATGTCCTGATGCAATAATTTGCGGTTTGTAGCCAATGGCTTTGTTAGAGAACGGTTACTGATGTTTAAAAATCATTTAAAAGCATAATTAAATATTTAAAAATTAATTAAAATACTATTTTAAATATTTATTATTATTTAAAATATAAGTTCAAATATATAATTATTATTTAATTCTTTCTCTCACTGTGATATCTCTCCCCAGTCCCGCTGTCATTTCTCTCTCTTCTAGTGTAATGCGTCAAATTAAATGGTGTATTCTTAGTGCGCTCAATAACTTGACATATTTTAAAATGCATTATTTAATTTAGCGTATTTGCTCATATTTAAATTTTTAATAATGGATGCTCCTACTAATTTTGATGATTATCATACTTTTTTTTATAAAATAAGTTCAACATAGAATGCAACCTATCTTGTTCTGTTACAAAACATCTTAAATTTTAAAATTGTATATGTGATTTATCTATGAGTTTATATTTAATTCGCTCAAAAATTTAGAGGAAAAAAATAAAAATAAAAACATAGATACATATAATCATTCAACAGAACAAATATTTTTGATTCATTTCCCAGAATTGGAAGTAGGAAGGTGCCTCACATAAACCATCTCGACTGAGAATTAGGAGGCTTCCTTACAAAGCAGATAATTAAATTTTCAAAGTTTTCATGTTGTATGCATATACTATTGGAGTAAAACTTTGCATATATAATTACATTCTATATGTTTATTTATATATTTTTGAAGTGTTTTGTTTTCTACAATCAATGTTTTTTTTTTTCTATATTTTTATTAAAGTCTCGTTTAAAAAAATATACATAAGTTTAGTTGAAAGCTTTGGCTTTTATTTGAAACTTTATTTTAAAGAATTTCCAGTAAATTTTAGATGAAATTGTAATAAAATGATTGAATTTGAAGCTCACTTAAATAAGATGAAATAAAAATATTTTAAAGAATCTCGAGTAAATTTTATCCCTCGACTCAAACGGCCCGCTTAGTTTTCCCCTTTGCTCCTCCCTTGTGACTCGCGACTCATGATCTCGAGCACGGCTTTCATTTTCCTTTTCGCTCCTCTCTTGCCCCCAAATGGAAACCGCCCGTGACAGAATTTATGTTTTCTAAGCTCTATGGGTCATGTTATTTGCATTCTTAATTTTGATCTTAAAGCTCCTTTTAGCTCCAATAATGAGATGACAAACTTAATTATTTTAATTTAGCCCATGAAAGATGTAAGAATAATTAAGGACAATTAATTTCTTTGAAGGAGAAATTAGAGCTTCAAAATATGATAGAAATTTCTCTCACTGCCGATCAATTCATTTTCGGAAAAAAAAAACAAAAATGGAGATCCTCCACGAGGATTAAGAGCCTCTCTCACACTGAAATCAATCCATTAAAACAAAGTCGATCAACACATTGTTAGAAAAAAAAAATCAGAGTTTCACTGTAAGGGTTGAGAAGCTCTAACACTGAACCAATACATTAAAAGAAAGTCAATCAACTCATTTTAAGGAAAAGGCCATAGCTCCATTGTAAGGATTAAGAAGCTCTCCCATTTTAAAGCCAATCTAACCAAACATAGATGGACTAGTCATTTTAGTGAGAAGACCAAATCATCACCATAAAATAGAGAACTTTGAATAGCTATACTTCATGAGAAATTATTAGGTGCGGAGTCCGAACGTAGAGATATATCCGGACATCCACTTAAAATGTGACACGTGGAGTACGCTTTAGTTGCATTTTTTGTGCGCTTTATTTGTGTTTTATCTGTGCTTTAGTTGCGCTTTGACTATACTTTTTTATTGTTATTTATCTATGATTGGCTTAAAATTTTGCGGACATATTAAAAATATAAAGTAAAACATAAATTCAATTGAATATTCATATGTCCACTTCACATCAACATCCTATTGAAATCTGGATGTATCTCTACGTTCGGACTCTGCACCTAATAATTTACCCAGTCCGCGTGTAGAGAATGGTCCGGATTGCTGCGTATTTACTGCTTATTTGCTGCATATTTTTTAATACAGTATTTTCTACATATTTTTTGCGTATTTATTGTGTATTTAGTGAGTATTATTTATTTGATGCTTATTTGCCGCTCATTTATTGTGTATTAAAAAATACGCAGCAAATAAATAATACATACGCAGCAATCCGACCATTCTCTATGTTTGGATTGCGCACACAATAATTTCTCCATCCCCTGTGCTTGCTCCCGTTTGGCTGAGAGGAATGAGCAAATTATTATGTCCGGTGTCCGGATTCGTCCAAACACCAATCCAGATGCGCCACGTCACCAAAATACATCGAGACCCAGTATATTCGGGTGACGTGGCGCAGCTGGATTGCGTGTCCCGACGTTGACCGGACATAATAATTCGACGAACGAGCAAATTATTAGGTCCTGTGTCCGGATTCGGAGGAACGAGAGAGAGGGTGAGCAGGTCTTCTTCCTGCGTGTTCGTGCGTATCCAGAGCCGAGGTCGAGAAGGGCGGGATTTCTGTTCATGCGCCTCCTATGCGTGCGACCTAGGCAAATTGGAAGCCTGCGCGCCGATTCCATCTACTGCGAGTCGATCAGGGAGGAGCCGAGCGGTTTTTTTTTGTGTTTGGCGTCAGACCGAGCAAACGTAGGGGAGCTTCTTCTTCCTTCCACCAACTCCGGTGAACTCGCGATAGCAGTGGCGACGAGCACTTAGGGGCTGTTTGGTTGCCTGCAAAAGAAATGCAGTGTAAAGTAAATGCAATGTAAAGTAAATATAAGCATTTTAAATACTTTGAGCATGTTTGGTTGTCTGCAAAATAAACGCAGGAGAATTTTTTTCCCTTGTTTGATTAGATATATCCAGAGTAAAGTAAAATCATTTTTTAATAATTTATTTTGGTATTGGCCTTTGGAGAAGGTTTGTGAAACATGAATAAGACACCATATATGTGAATAAATAGACAGAAATCTCTGTTAACAAATTTAGCAACATCTGAGAAAGTATATTATGAAGGTGCATGAAGTCATGGACTGAGAAGGATTTGTGTTTTCAGAAACAAAAGATTGAATCAAATTGCATTAAAATTTCATCCGCAGCACCACCCACTATAAAGATTAAAAATCTTCACATAAAAGCCAACAAGATCCAATGTCAAACACAGATAGATCTGGAATTCATTAACAAAGAAAAAAAAAAAGGTCCCTGCTCTTACAGAAGGATCGGGAACGATAAACCATAAGAACTGGAAATCACATGAGAGATCGCGGAGATCCCACATCAGATCACATCAAACCAACAGACGAAGGGAAGTGAAGCAAAGCGAAATCATTTCCAAGATTAGATAGAAAAAGATGCGGCGAAGAGAGCAAAGCAAAGCGAACCCCAGCAACATGAATGGTCAACGACGGTAAAAACGACATGAATGGTTCGAACTCATCCAACCCAGGAAGCCGACCTGGGGTTCGCCTCATCTTCTCCTTTTCATCGTTGCTGTTCGTTTTCGTTGATTCGAAGGGGGTGCATAGATTGCACCGTCGCTTCTCGGCTTCCTTGTCGTCGTTCGGCTTCGTTCATTCGCGCGAGAGCGATAGACCGCACGGATCGCTCCTTCCTTTCCTTCGTTGCTATTCGACTTCGGCTCCCTCTTGGCTGTTCAACTTCGCTCTTCGCGGTCTTCGCAGGAGGATGGCATGAGGCTGGCGAAGAATTTCAAACCCGCTCGTTTTGAGCGGCTTTTGAAGTCGCGGGATCCGCCTCCGATAATACACGCCCTAATGCTTCAGAGGTTTTTGTTTTATTCCCTCAAAATTAATCAAACAGCCGAATTTAATAAATACATGTATTTATTTTACTTTACCCTCCTAATTCACGCAACTAAACAGCCCCTTAGACAATCCTTATTCCCTCGCTTTCTCGCCTTTGCAAGGCCAGTGGAAATCCGGTCGAATCCGGTCGGAAAAAAAAAAAAAAAATCCTTTAAACCACCGTGCAGTTCATTCACAAACTGCTTCATGATATAATTATGAGAAACTACATGCGGTCCGTTTATAGCACTAGGAAGAAAGGTTTATATCATTGTTACGGAAGCTTAAGATGGATCGTTGTAGTACAAAATTTAAAATTTGGTATTCAAAAGTTGATTTAAAAAATAGTAAAAAAAGTCATTCCAAACAAAGCTTAAGTCTAAATTTTCTTATTAGTTCGCCCTCTAGTGTTGCGCTTTTTTTATAAAATTTCTTACATTCTCAATTCTTCATGTAGTTTATTGAGTTAATTTAACTCTGGTTCACCTTTAGTTTTAGACTTTAATTTTTATACTAAAATTTTATTTTAAAAAACAAAAAAAAAAATCATCCCAAACTAAGTCTTAATCTTCTTTCTAGTTACTAAGCCTTAATCTTCTCTCTAGTTCATCTGACTCATAAGTCACGAGGATTCTGCCCCGTTAAAAAGTATAATGGAAAAAGGCCCGTGGATAATTAAAACTTTTTTTAATATTTTATAAATTTACTATAAAAATTATGATCTTTTTTAAAGCTGTTCTAACATTAAAAAAATTTTAAACAAAAAAAAAAAATGTAGCTAAATAAAATTTATGATTGAGATCTAAAAACCAAAACAGAACTATTTATAAGGCTAATTATAAATTAATTTGAACATACAGAGTGTAGTTGCATACTTGCATAGTATAGAGAGACGAGAGATGAGTGGAACTCTTCAAAAAAAAAAAAAACTATATACCAACAGGTAACTCTAGACCTACTAAAGAAAAAATTATTCTGTGTGGACGTCGAACGCCGTTCAGAAATCAATCAGAATACAACACATCACCCTTTCGCTCGGTACCTCGACTCAATACCGCTGGCATGATTGTACCTGATTTGCCTCTGGACATAGAGTTACATTCAGCCTCCGCACAGAATAATCATGACTAAAGCTAACATGTCGAATTGAAACTGTTGAAAATCAGTATAACTTCTTGCACTAAGAGAAATATCTCAAAATTAGATATAAAACGGCAGTTCTTCTCAAATACACGCGAATAAGCCATACAGACAGAAAGATCTCAGTGGCAAGTGGCAACTAATGAGAATAATCCCTTGAGGACTTTGAAGGCCAGCAGCTTTAAGAATTTAACAAAACTGAGAATTAAACATTTTCAAATTGGGTTTCAGCCGTTATCAGTACAAAGTATTTGTTTTCCTTTTTCCATAGAAACCAACAATAAAATAACATGGAGTGATTTTGTATAGAAAGAAGATGCAGGAGCACAGGTTAAAATTTGTGCTGCCCACTAATTCTCCAGCTATGAGCAACCCTGTGAATAAATAATTTAAACAAAAGAATTTTACAAGCAATATAAGCCCCATCTAACGGTTATATGTCAAACTTCTCCTACGCTTAGCGATCTCTAGATGTTGATTTAGAACGATAAGTCTGTTGGGAGAGCTAGGTCCATCGAAAAGAAGATTTCGTTTGGGACGGCTTTCTTATTGCTTCTTAAAACAGCTTTCTAGTACAAATATTAAAAAATTTTACCAAGAAACTGCTTTATAAAGTGAAAAGAAAGCCGTCCCAAACGAAGCCGAAGTCTCACCTGGTGAACGCAGAGAAAATAGTAATGGAAACTCTGCTAGTCTGATCTCGGCCGACTTGAGCCCCTCCTTTGAGTGTTGTAAAGAGGCAAAAGGTATCTACCACCAAGTTTCCTTCTCCCATAGCACCGCCAGTATAGAACAAATATCAGCAGCAGTGATCCCAATGGAATTGCCCATCTACCATGAAAAAGAAATAAGATAATAAGACACTGAGGATAATAACAGCAAATTATCATGTTGCAGTTGTTATAGAGTAGAAATAATCAGATAAGATAGGAAGGGAACCGACTTGTCAAGATCGAGTATTGGGCTATAAACAATAGATTCCCAGGTGGCTACAATAAAATGCCAAGCAGGATTGTAATAGAGAGACTCCGATGTCCAGAACATTCTTGTATAGGTCTCCAGAAAGATAAACATCACCCAAGCACCAATCTCAAGCAAAAAGAACTTTATGACAAATCGACCCACCACAACCATTACGAGGGAGAATGTCACCAGCCAATTGAAGAGCCTGTTATTGTAATCCTTGATGAAAAGTGCCCGAGATTTCCCAAGCATCTGAAGACAGTAATTGGTTTTATTTAGATGCAAAAAGGAATTTCTAAGAATACAAATTTTCTTTAAAAAAAAAAAGGTAATTTTTGAATGATGTAAGAATTGCTAGTTTGGTGGTGCTTCAAGAGTGTACTCCAAGAACGTTTAAATGAAAGAGAACATATATGGTACTTCAATCTTTTAGTAACTGCAATGTAATTTCAAACTTCAAGGAGAAAAGGGTGTAAATTTTCTTTTAAATTTGGGCAAAAATTTTCAAATGGAATCAGTGTGAGAAGACTGCAAAAACAAAATTTCAGCTTAAACTCTTGTATGTTTCACTAGAGCAGTGAGGATTAAGATTTTAAGCATTTAAACTTTTTTTTTTAACGTATATCTATGTATCACGTTCAGATACTTAATTTCTTCTTGATGAATTTTTATGTGAAAAGAAATGCCTTTTTTTCAATTATTTAGTCTCAAGTGTTCGACGCCCAATTAAGATAAAAAAATAAGCAGAACTGAAACTAAAATATTACGTTTGCTATTTAAAATTAGAGGGCTTTCAAAGAAAAAAATACAAATGAATAGACGGATAGAAGGATTTAAAGAAGAATAAATGATAATTGTGTGAGAGAAACTAAATACAAAAAGGGATAAAGGACATTGGCAATGGATAATAAGTCATTACATGTTGGAAAAATTACCAACAGAAAAATGACATGAATGATAGTGAATAGAGCTAAAAGATGAGATTATTAATTAATTTTATTACCAATGAGGACATTATAAATATGTTCACTGCTTACACTCCACAAGTTGAAATAGAAAATAATTTGAAAAATTAATTTTGGAAAGAGAGAAATGAACTATTAAGATATGTAGAGGAGAGAGAGGTGACTTCAAGGAAATAAAATCTAATAGGATGGGAAACAAGAGGATTTATGATGCGTGTGGCATAGGAGATAGAAATGTGACAAGAGGCAAGCTCAGCTTTAAATCAAAATTTTTAATTTTAGCTCGACACATACATATGGTTGATACGAGTCAAGCTCTACAGAGCTATATGCCCGATTCAAATTCAAAATTTTAATTTTAGCTCAACTTTAAATCAAAATGATTCACTTCCTTGTCATCTTGAAATGAATTTTGAGTCAATTTGAAATTGATTAATAGTTGACTGTAAATAGATAAAAATATTATATCATATATCAAACACACATATATATCCACACAATCACTCATTTTTTGTGATATTTAGCGTGCAAGAGAAGCCAAACTCAATTTGTTTAAAATTCAAAATGGAGGTTGAAATCAGGTCAATTTTCATTTTTCAAGCAAGCTTCAAGCGATTTTGTGTTTCAATTTTTTTGGTCAAACATAAATGCATGTGTGGGCTCCGAAAATTCGGCCCCAGCCTCCCCCGCTGCTTTTCGGGGGAGTTTTAATGTAATTAAGTTCCAGCATAAATTTTGTAAAGGCATATGAGTTTGTAGATAAGACACTACCAAAAGATTTTGCCCTCATTTTGTGAGGACTTTAAGATCTGAGTTCTGGTTTCCTATAGGCGCAAGCCCCTATAGTTAATTACCCCTCTCGATAACGAGAGAGAACTTTCAATTAAGACTAGTCATCGATCAGATACGTAGAAAGTACGTGTTATCTGGCATATAATAGCAGCTTGGGAATTTGGAATTTGAAAGGTTTCATATTTAAAGTTGAAATTTCACCATCTTGCACTTAAAGTGGATGGTGGAGGAATGATTGATGGACTTGATCAAGATCCCATAGTTTTGTGTCCCTGGCCATCGCGGTCCTTGGTCTACTTAGTCAGAGAGGTAGTCGACCCAACCTGACAAAAGGATCCTTGTCGGCAGCTATGGGTTGCTTCGTCCAAGGGGACCTTGTAGACCTGGGGTGAATATTTGTCTAAGGGGACAAATTTGAATCCACCTTAGCTAACAAAGAGCTTTGTGTCCTATTGATTATATCATATTGATTCATATCCCAAAGATTTGATGTCACTAAGCGACGTATTGGCTCTAGCCATAACTGTTATCTCGTTGTGCCATTTGGCGACAAAACCACTCAGTTCAGAAGGCCTTGGGTCATAACTGTTTATCTTGCAATGTCATTTGGCGGCAAAACTGCCGGTTATATGACACGTACCACGTCCATACTAGCAAGAGATTGTTTGACAATGGATCCTAGTGATATTTTCCGACTATGCATTAGCTCTATGTGAGCTGAAATAAACTTCAATGTGTCCACCCCGGCAAACTGTTGCGGAGGATGAATGCATCTTACTTTAAGCGCTTGAATGGTTGAATTTCAATTTTAAACATTTTGGGTTTCAGTATTTTTGGAATTTTTGGATTTTTTTTAATATTTGGGTGGAGCTTGGAAGGCATTTGAATACTTGAAATTAACCCCTCCGGTTGAGATTTTCGTTCAATGCGGCCATCATCGGGGTGTTTAGGGTCATTTCCATTTGTAGATTGAACATTGTCGACTCTATCGAGACATCGACAGAGGATCGGGTTTCGTAGGCTCTATGTTTTAAGTATTTGTTGATGAATTTCTTTTGTCATCGACCTTGAAGGCCTTATATAAACGTATAAAACATATATTCTAGTCAACACCCTGACCGTATATATGTTTGATTGTTCGAGGCATGTCGACTCCTATCTACCCGCATAGAAAAATCAGGCTTGAACTTACGTTTATTTATTGACCCGGACAGCATCCCTAGACGTCACGTGTGTACCCATAACACGCTCATCGGGGCCCATGTGGATTTTGTGATTGCCCTTGCCCCTTTTGTTTACCAATGTGCATACATATTACAGTGCACGTGTGGGGTACATTTTGGACATATAATGGGTCTTCTACGGCAGCTAGTAGGAACTCATATTTTCCATAGTCCTTCAGCATTTGCCTGTGGATGACATCTAGGATGCATGACCACTATTTGTCGAGGAAATTGCAAGCCCCAATAGTCTTATCCTACTCAGAACTTGGTTGAACTGGGATTCACTCACTTTATCTTTGAAAACAACGACTTGATCTGTCTTTATTTTCCATGAACTCGTATGGGAATCAACAAGCAAATTTTCTGATTATGTTATCCTTATCATTTTCTGTTGTTAGTTTAAGTAAATAAGTCTGTTATTTCAACCTTAGATGATTGTATCTCTACTAAAGTCCCATACTTTGAAATCAGCGGTCGCTGCCTTGAGCTATCAACCTGTCATTTTCACTGTATCTTGGGTCTTTCTAGTTGCAATTAACACATTGAACCCTTCTGCTTGTGGGGAATTGATGTGCTTGGTTGATGAACTGTCGCATTTATTTGTGTATCTTCCAATATTCATAAAGATTGTTGTGTGTATTTGCAGAACAGTGGACGTCGATCGTAAAAAGATTTTTAGATTTATAGCCTACTCACTATTGTTATTCACGAGAGGACTAGTACATCTTGTTGTCAATGATGATTGCTACTTATAGATATAGTGTTCTTCATATGGATGATTATCCATCATTGCTTGCAAATATCTATATGCATTAGAGATCTATCGTGTCGGCAATATATCTCCTTTCTTCATCAATACGCTCATCTATGACTTGTCATTGGCCACTGATCGAGCTATATTTCGCTATCAATTTCTTCATGCATATGTAGTTTGTGTATCCTTGTCTTCGCCCACCAACAGCTCTTGATGCACGATATAGATCTCTTATCACATAGCTAGTTGGTCTATGATACGAGTGGCACTCATTAGCATTATGGTCAATCGGAGATTTGCACTTTTACTGGAGTAGCTTTCATGGGTCAATTACAACAACCATTGGAGCTCTTGTACGATAATCATTCAATTGAGGTGATGATTCCTACTGATTGTTGCATGGGGTCGAGTCATGTTTAGCATTGCAAATTAATTATCACCCTCCACAATATTTTAGGCCATGGTTTTGTACCCACAACATATCTTTCAACATCTTATTTTTACATATATAAGCACATCGTGCTTGCAAGTCCTTTATCTTCAAACGTGGTTCATTTTATATGATAAACTCAACATCATTATTCATTTGCACTCCAATTGAAGTAGTTAACTTGCCAAATCACAATTTTTATTTTAAATTGTGTTTCAAATCATTTGATTATGTCCAAATTTCCTTTAAGTTCAATGTCATTCATCTGATTCATCATCATTTGTTAAATGTCAATGCTCCTTGTGGTTCACTTGGGTTCAAGTTCAGCTTAGATGTGTAAGTTCAAGTTTCATGTGATGTCATTCAGTTCAAGTTCAAATCTCTTGCAGTTCATTTGAGCCCCCCTGTCATTTGTTCAAGTCTTTGTCCAAACTTGGGTCCAAATTCAGGTACAGTTCACTGTCAAACTTGAGTCCCCTGTAGTTCATGTTCAGTTCAGGTCAAGTCCAGTGTGCTAATTCAATTCAAGTCCAAGATGAGTTCAAGTTCAAATATGAGTCTCTTGTCGTCCAACATCATTTGGTTAAGTTTGATTTTGTTTTGATGTTGTGTTCAAGTCATAATCCTTTGTATTTGTTCATTTAAATTTAATTTGTCATCATTCAATGTACGAGTTATGATGTGGAGCATTGGAAAGAAATGTAATCCTAGCAACACTTCAAGCAGTGCAGCATAGAGTGGAAAAAGATTTTCGATGTCATTGTAATGTAAATCCTACTAGAATTGGAGTCGATGCAAAGAAAAGATTGGGGGTCAACAATGGGAAAAGAAATCACAATATTGCATAGGACAATATATGTGAAGAAATCACACATAACTAAAATAAAAGAATGATAGAAAAATTTCATAGAGAGAATCATGCAGAGAAGCTTGATCCTAGCAAAATCGGAGTTATGAACGTAATGAAGAAATTGGTCAATCAAACAATGACAAGGAAAGAGATTATTAATGGTTTAAAGGTCAATCAAGACAAGTGACAAGACACAATAGGTCTTTATGTTGAACAATAAAGATTGAGGAATGATGCGAGGATGAAGGTTGAGAATGCATACGGAAATGAAGCTCGAAATATAATCGAACGAGCCTATTGCCCTATTACCATATGGAGAACAAGAGATCGGGAAGAATTTCTTCTTACTTCATAAATTATGTGTATAAAGCAACATATAGAATGATCTAAGAATTAAATAAGAAAATTATATATATATATTTGTAAAACATGGTCTGAATTTCCTTAGCATGAATCCATGGGATCCCCATTTCTTTCTTTGACATGAATATGTGGGTTGTCATGAATCGACAAGAACCTAATTTTCATCTTTGGAATTAATCCATGGATTCCAACAATAAGAAGATTTGTTGCATATGCATGTATTCCAAAATATAAGATAATGAAAATAGACTTGAGTGATTTGGGCACATACAATAGAGGGTAGAAAATAAACTAATTAAACAACTTGACAAAATTAGAGTGAAAGAAATAAAAAGAGGTTAAACTGAAGTTAATTAAAAAAGGAGTAGTTTAAAAATATTTTCATCAAATGGGTTTAACATCTCAAGGGATACTCAATAGGATCAAATAAAGAATAAGAATCCATTAATTTCAAATAGCTATAAATGGCATAAGACCGATGATGATGCAATTTCAACTCTACAAGGCTGGTTGTTGTGAACAAAGGGAACAAATGACTAGAAAAGGTTATATATGTATGAAGATTTACCAGCATAATACTTCTAAGTCATCTATGGTAAACAAAGGCAACAAATGACTAGAAAAGGTTATATATGTATGAAGATTTACCAGCATAATACTTCTAAGGCATCTATGGTAGGAAACTGGACATCCCTCCAAAATGCTAAATATTCAATGACTTGATCAAAAACTAAAACAAAATGAACTTAATTTAACGTTAATAAACATTAAATGATTTAAAACAACGAACATCACATATCCACCACATATACCATAAATTGTGGAATGCTAAAGAATATGTTAGACACCATAAACGGAAAATAAAAATCCCAAGCTACAGGATTATAAATTAACCATGCATAAATGATGACAATTAAAAGAAACTGAGATGTTCTATCATTCAATATAATGCATTTCCAAATAAAGGACAAACATCGATATTAATGATGACAATAGGGAAGACTAACCTTCGAAATTCTCTGCTCGTAGCTCTTTTTTGAAGGGCCAACACAATCCTTTTCAAAACTTTGGTTACATTGAAGAAATCCAGCATTAAATTTAGCCATAGATGGAAGTCTCAATGCTTGAAGATGGTCCATTTTATCTTCACATTTTGTATACAATGATTCGCACAATTTTGAGGACTGGTATTCATTGGCCAGAACAAAATTTTTATAAACCTGCATAAACATTTAAAAAAGTTAAATTTCTGACATTGGGATCTGAGCAATGATTTTGACTAGAGGTACAAGAGTATATAATTTTATTAGGATAAAGTATCTGAATCATATAAAACCAAAAGTATATTCAAACATCAAAGAAGTTAGATTTGAGTCATCTGGATAATTATAGAATTTGGATGATGTTTTCTTGATTGAACAAATTTAGCATAACTTCTATAAGATCACTCTTCAACACAAACTAGTTAATGTAGTTTAGTTCATAGGTCCCTATAAGCATATTCGCACATTAGTTTCACTTGTATTACTCAAGCAGTGCTCAAGCTTCATTTAGCATTAAGAAATATCTTCCTAGTTATGAGATAGAGATATGAAAGTCTGCGCTAATCGAAAATACAAATCTTTCGCGTGAAAGGAGCAAATTAGTAAATTAAACACTAATTTTCATTTTAGTTAGTTTATCCGATATCTTATTTTTTAGTAGTTTTTTGTTTTAGTCCATCTATCTAAAACATATCAATCAAGTAGACATTAATTGAGAATGGGTTGTATCCTCTAATATCTATATTGATTCGATTTGGTTCTTTGTGTTGGCTTGAATCGGTTCAGTAGTTAGTTTAGGTAATAGTTCTCTGAATCTTAAGGTTTTGCCGTGGGAGACTGATTCTATGTGATTTTATTGTTGGACCTTCTTATGAAATTTTGTTGTTACAACTAATAGGGAAGTCAACTAGGTTTTGCTAATTATAGATGCAGACATGGTCGAATCATGTGCATATCACCTGTAGTGCTTATCCATGTGTTATTTTCAGCGTTTTTCTGTTACATTTTCATGTGGTTTCTACTGGTGGCATTCCCCCAGGGTCATATGATGATATGAATCAAATTAAAGATAGAATTCTAGTTTTTTTATCATGAGAGATAGGGTGTAAAACATAGATAAGACATACTGAGGTTTTCGCTTTTGCTTCATAAATTTTCTTTTTTCTTTCAAGTATGGGTGCCTATTGAATGTTGAATTCATCGAGTTTAATACAAATTGTGACAATAAATTTATAAGGGAATTCCAATCCTTACTCCGGTGCAAAACTTTGAACTTTATTCTGGTGATTTATTTCCTTATTATCTTTTTTATAATTAATGTGTGATTTATTTTGGAGAAATGAATTATTTTAGTCAAAGTTGTCCCATTTAAAATTTTATGATTGAGAAGTTAATACTGATTAAAGTGTGATTTTTTTTTTTGTTTCAGATTTCTTATAGATTTCTACCTGGATGATCATCAAGTTATTAGTTGGGATGAATTAATCATATTTCTTAGTTCGCATCAAAAGGGGAAATCTTGATGTGGAAAACCAAGATGAGGAAGAAAAGGATGAGGAACAATGAGGAAGAAATGAGAACATAATCTAGCGATGATGATGGTGTGACAATTATGAAAACAATATTTTTGAAGCCAACAGCAATAGAGAAAAATTTTAATTGTTGATAAACTCTCTTTTCTTCTTTAAAAAAAAAAATTGGTGGAATTTCTGAAAAGAATATGAAGGGGAAATTGCAACAGCTCTTTAAGATTCACTTTAGGCAATTGAAAAAGTTTCCGACATCAAATCAAACCAAGATTATTAATGAATTATGTTATATGCTAAAGAAAGATTGCATTTATTTTAATGTAGAAAAGGAAAAAAAACTGGTTTAATTTTATTTAGCTGAACTCAATCGTACCTTCTGCATTTCTTCTTCAAGCTTGAAGGCAGAATGTTCAGCATGATGTCGACCAAAATGCTGCTCATCAAAGAGCTTTCTTGCTTCAACTTTTGAATCATTGTTGGCCAGCTGCAACTTATCCTCAGGTAATGGCAAATGCAACCTATCCATTTGTTGATTGTATAGCTTCAAGCACCTATCAAGGATCGCCTTATTGAAAACCTCAACAAGAGAACCAGTGGATGGAATTTCCCCTTTGTTTAATGCCTCAAGAATCTAGAATCCATTTAGTAACAGTGATAAAAAAAGGATGCTCAGTCAAAAATGTAGACCAACTATTATTTTAGTTAATATATCTGTTCTGTCCATGCATCTAAGCTGATCACTTCATTGTTCAGTGATAATAGAAATTTAGCATCAAGAATGAGTTAAAGAGAAAAAACACCTGCTCTAGGAAAGATGCAAACTCCTCCCCATTGAGGGTTTTTCCTTGGACAATCTTTGGACGTACGATTGAAGTAACAAGTTGTTTCAAATGCTCTCTTCGTTCTACATATGAGTGGTCAAGCTCACTATCTTTCATGTCACAAAGTTTTGTCCTTTGCAGATGAGGCTGTAACATGAATTGTCTACTATTAGCCAGCATTCAATATCAAATGGTTATGCCAACTCAATTAAAAAAGGCCTCAGTGGTAAACTGAACTTTGGAAAATCACCGCCCCCCCCAACAGAAATTCAAATCAACAGAACAGAAATTCCAAATCCTGTATCCTGTTTCATGAAGCTTGAATACAAATTATTGAGAATAGAAATGATCGGTTCATAACTATCAATGTTACCTTGCCTTTTCAAAACAAATCCTGTATCCCTCCCACTCTTACACACACATAAGGTCATCAATTTGGTGAGAATGCTAATCTTTGTTTATTAATCATCACTCTCAGTGCATCATTTCAAAACACAACCCTCAATCCTCCCTCTCACATAGACAAACATTCACAACCATAAAAACACAAAAACTACATTCAAACACTAAAGTTTCAGCACACATCAAGCCTCTCAACCAGGTGATAATGTCAACGTCTGGTTCTTATCTTAGGTCATCTTTACAAAACAAACCAATTCCACATCCATTAAATGCCATAAATGTCAAATGATTGCATTTTATCATAAATAAATCTAGATGTATCGAAAATGGAAGAAAAACTATCAACTAAATAAGACAAGAATATGTACCTGAGGTAGGCTAAAGGCTGTGCTATTATCACCCATGATGGCTAAAGAGTCCCTAATCTGGTTGACCTGTTACAAGGAATCGTTACAGAAAGAGAAAGAGGGAGATTGAAAGGAAGGGGGGGGAGAGAGAGAGAGAGAGAGAATCAATAAAAAGAACTAGCAGAATATGAGAGATATTCCAGCCAAAAAAATACCTGATCAATATATTTGTCCCCTGCAAAAAAAAGAGAGAGAAATATGCAACCTAATTTCAACATAATTGACAAGGTATATAATAAGCACATGACTTAGGAGGAAGGTCTAACATACCATTAGCATTGGGGACTCGCTGAAGGGCTTCATTTACCATTTGTTGAACGGATTTCCCTTCTGTGTGAAATCACCCAAAATATTTATCATTATCATCATCATTAATAGCATCATCTTAACTATTTGATTCATCTTTAAGAGTCCCTTTTTGTCCTTCATTCATGTTAAATAATGCATTGGTGTTAACTTCAGTTAATTTAAAATTCTAAGCAATTGCTAACATGATAAGTTTGCTTAACCCACTTACCGTCTTATTCCTTTAAAATTAATTTTATGTCCCTAGCTTATAGGAGAACCTTTAGCTCTTCATTGCAAACAACAAACTATCCAAGTCCATTTTCTATAACAAAAATATGTCCTATCGTGTTCTAGTTATATGAACCTTCAAAAATATACTTTGGCGTGAATATGGCCAATCGTAAACAACTAACATTGTATAACACCCTTTCATATGTAACTGTAATAAATTATTCTTGATTGCAAATTGTCGAAAAGTCCCATAGTGGCAGTGACTCAAGAAACTATTGATTGAACGGATGAGACTTCATGACAAAGATAGGGAAATTTTGATATGAGTCATGAATGACTACCTAACCATCTCAGCTAACTTGAGAATTTTCACTAGCGTGCAGTAGAAGTTGTACTATCTAAAATTAATTTTTTGCACTATTTTGTTTTCCTGGAAAAAAAAACAGCCACTTTCTATCCAACAATTGCAAACATTTGATACAAATTGTAGAATAGTACAAGCTGACAAGTTGTTTTTATTAAGTGCTAAATGAAAAGTTGACAAGTTGTTTTCATTATGCTTGGAGTATCAAAAATAAAAGGTCCAAATAATAAAAAAAGTTGGTCGTGGAATCAAAATATGCAAGAAAAGATCAAAAATAAAAAAACTTTGTTATAAAAATTGGTTTAGATGTAAAAGTTCAGAAAGTTGAAAAAAAAATATAGAGAGGCATGTATGGAGCCTAAGAAAATAATATATGATGCAAAGAATATAACTTTTAATAATTTATATAATAAATTAGATACTAAGGAGGGTGAAAAATATATGTACAAGCTAACCAAGCAAAGAGATAGTAAAAGTAAGGATCTAGTTCAAGTGAAGTGCATTAAGGATGAAGATTAAAAAGTGTTTTTCTTAGACATGGATATTCAATATAAGTGGATGAGATATTTCAACAAGTTTTTAAACAAAAATTGTGAGAATATGATTAACTTTAATAACCTTAGCACCCCACATGAAAATAAAGATTTTTGTTTTTATCGACGTATTAGTAAAATCCAAATTAGAGAGACTTTAAAGAAAAATAAAGTGTGAAAAAATAGTTGGATCTCATGATATTCCAATAGAGGTGTATAAATACTTAGGAGAAAAAGAAATTTTTTAGCTTATTAAACTTTTTAATATTATCTTGGAGACTAAAAAGATGTTAGATTAGTGGAGTATGTTGGTTCTTATTTTAAGAATAGTGCTGCATAAGAGTGTGTGAATTATAAAGGAATTAAGTTAATGTGTCATACATTAAAATTATGGGAGAGAATTATTGAGTATAAGTTGCGAAATGACACTATTATCTCTCAAAATCAATTTAGATTCATGTCAGGTGGGTCTATTATGGAAGCTATAAATTTATTAAAAGGTATGATAGAGAAGTATGATCCGATTCGGAAGCAAAAACTATGGGTGTCAATATTTGACACGACCTGAAACCCGACCCGAAAAATTTTGGGTTCGGATCAACCTGTTGGGTCAGGTTCAGGTTCGGCAAGTCGATCCGTTTTAAAAATCGGGTTGAGTTCAAGTTAACCCGAAAACCCGAAAATGACCCGGGTTGATCCGTTTAGAAAACACTACCTGGCTACCCTCCCATCTTACGACTCACGTCACTCACGCAAGCGGCAAGCCTCACCGGCTCTCCTTCCTTCTCTCGATCTCATGACTCACGCAAGCAGCAGCAGGCAAGCCTCACCTCTCCAGATTGAAGGACCTTGAGCCGCGGGTTGCCAGTCACGCCGCTATCTGATCGGTCAAACCACCTCAAGACACAAGAGGCAACCAGTTCCTCCTCCTTCAGCTCCAACCGGCCCAACCACCTCAAGACGCCGCCTCCTGATCTTCTACCGGTCAGTCATTCGACTCACGCCGCTTCTTGTAGAAGCCATCAGATCTACTGTCAGTTTAGCAAGGAGAAATCGCAATCGACTGAGCCCATTTCGTGTTTGCGGGTCAGGTTGGGTCAACCCGTTTAAACTCGAGTCAATCCGGGTTCAACCCTAACCCAACCTGCGGAACCATTTTGACACCCCTAGCAAAAAAAGCAAACAACAAATAGAAAAATTACAGTAAAATCAAAACGGCGACCATTTTTTTATTATATTTAAATGATAATTTGATTCTTAATAGAATACAATGGAGAAAAAATATTCATGCAGCTGATCCCACGTGGTGGGATAAAAGCTTAATGTTGTTGTTGTAAATGATTAATATGATTTTTTCTTATATATCCTAGTCACAACTTCATGGTATGAAACTAAGATATGAGGTTAGCACTAAGCATTGTGCTTAAATATATTCCCAGATATTCAAGCTTAGAAGTTATTTAATGAGCAGAAAACTAGTAGGTTTTGAGAACACCATTTGTTAAATTGTATGTTTCCTAAAACAATGTAAAATTGCAACTTGAATTTGACCTCCTCCCTCTAAACTACAACCTAGACGTACATTAATCATTGAAAATCATAAAAAAACTCACCCAACTGTTTTAATACACAATAACACAAACGGAGCATTTATACTACTTCTAAACAGGTGACTGAACACCAAATATTTTAAGGATTCTCATATTCTCAATGAAAACAGTAGTTCTCACACCCATTTTTAATCTTACAAATTAATAGTTAGATCATAACATAACCAGATAAATAATATTGAAGAAACTAGAAAGTTACATTTCTAACTTCAGCTAATAACATGGTATATAAAATATTCCTCACGAGAAAGTCACTTTACTGTTTTCTTTATTCTGCTCTTGCAACCAATGTGCGCGCTATGTGACTACATTATTGTTTCTGTTTGTATGTGTGCACTCGTGCAGATTGTTGGATGCATTCGCTTTTATTTAAGCTACATTCAAATTTGTACGTTGGCAGACTCATCTATATTGTAATCCCAATTTTAGAAAACATGGCGTATCCCATGCATGATATTATCCCATATTCTTAAATTGCGATAATGCTTCAGAGAAAACTTTTGAACTTTCAAAATAAAGGTCACAGGAAAGAGCATCAATTGAAGGAAAAAAATAGATATCTGGCAAGATTATTGACAAAGCATCCGTTAAAGTCAAATATTTCTTCTCCACTAAAAGCAGCTTAAGCAAACAATGAATATCATAAAATCCTAATGGAATTTGCAATTAAGCAATATCAAAAACCCAATAAGTCATTGTTCGCTCTGGAAAAATATATGCGCGCAAACCTCGCTCTCACAAGCTTAGGGTCCCAATTTTTCCTTAGGTAGATTGGATTTGAAAGTAACCAGATTTCCACTGAGAATAGTGTCAGGGTTTATTTATATATGGGTCCTACTTCCTACGAGCGCAAGCTCTCATAGTTAATTACACCTTCTAATGCATTAGAAAAGCACTCTCAATTAAGGATGAAATTATATTTACTTTGTGCGTGAAGTACAAATGTGTGTGCAACAGTGTGTGTATGTTCTAAGCTCTGGTTGTGAGGGATGAAGGTAGACACGATCAAGATCCCATGGTTCTGTCCTATGTTGCACCGATACACCTATTTATGAAGGCGTGTTGTATCCGATACACCGATACGTGTCGGATACGCCAAAGACGTATCCAAATAAAATACTATTTAATTTCAAAAGGACACGCGTATCTGATACGCGTGTCCGTTGAAAAACAAAAAGAAATCTGAAAAAAAAAACGTGTCGTATTTACTTCCGTGGTTGCGAGCAAGATTCTCTCATTTCCGAGATGGATTTGAGTCTCTTGATGATATGAAAATATTAGAAATTATTAATCTTTCACTTGATGAGCATGAATTAGAAGCTATGATATTTATTGAAGATGATATGGAAGTTCAAAGACAAACCAATGAAGAAGATAATTATATCATTCCTTCTATTGAATAGTTGAAACTTCATGTGTTAGATAATTTATGTTTATGCTTTTGTTGTTGTACTAGACATTTAATGCTTACTTATATTTTGATATTATAAGCTACAAGGCTACAAATGATGTTGTTGTCTTTTTTTTTTTTTTTTGTAATTTCAAATATTATGTTTTGATTGCTTTCTTAATTTTTATGTATGATTTATAAATTATAATGTCGTGTCCGCGCCGTACCCGTATCCTGTATTTTTAAGAATTGAGTTAAGTTACCAACACTAGTAGTGTCCAGGGAATATTAATTTAATTTAACTAAATTTTAATTTAAATTATGATTAAATCAAATAATTAAACTCATTGAGTTAAATCAAATAATCAAAGTTTCTGATTTAATTAGTTAAATTTATTTAATTAAATTTAAAATTTCAAATATAATTAAATTAATTATAATTGATCTAGGACTCATCAGCTGACTTCTTTAAAGAAGTCAGCTGATGAGGAGCCTACATCAAGTAAAAAGTCGCCAGAAATATGTTCGCTCTGAAAACATATGTGCGCGCGAACCTCGCTCTCACAAGCTTAAGGTCCCAGTTTTCCCTGAGGTAGATTGGATTTGAAATTAACCAGATTTCTCCTAAGAGTAGTGTCATAGTTTATTTAGATATGGGTCTTAATTCCTATGAGTGTAAGCCACATAGTTAATTAACCCTCCTAAAGCATTAGAAGAGCACTTTCGATTAAAAATGAAATTATATTTAGTCTGCGCGTGAAGTACAAAATGTGTGTGCAACAATGTGTGAGTAGTCTAAGCCCTAGTTGTGGGGAATGAAGGTAGACCCGATCAAGATCCCATAGTTCCGTTATCCCGGGAATACTATAGGGTTCAGTCTACCAACACATTGACCGTAGTGTCCAGAGAATTTGAATTAAATTTAACTAAATTTTAATTTATAAACTATAATTAAATCAAATAATTAAACTCATTGAGTTTAATCAAAATAATCAAAGTTTATGATATAATTAGTCAATTTTAATTAATTAAATTTAAAGACTCATCCGCTTAAAGAAATCAGCTGAGGAGCCTACGTCAAGTAAAAAGTCAGCAGAAATATGTTCGCTTTGAAAAAATATGTGTGCAAACCTCCCTCTCACAAGCTTAAGGTCCCAATTTTTCATGAGGTAGATTTGATTTGAAATTAACCAGCTTTCCCCTGAGAACAATGTTACGATTTATTTAGATTTGAGTCCTACTTCCTATGAGTGCAAGCCCTCATAGTTAATTATCTCTCCTAAAGCATTATAAGAGCACTCTCGATTAAGAATGAAATTATATTTAGTTTGTGCGTGAAGTACAATCATAGTTCATTCTGATTATAGATAATCACTTATTTTGAAAAGGAAAAAAAGGGAAAACTTACGCAAGAAATCGCGTTGAATAAGCCACAGGAGTTTAGCAGGCTCAAATGCAACATCTTGGCCCTGCAGAAATAACAAAAGCAATTAGATATTGAAATCAAGCACTTACCATAACGTCTGATATAAACTGTCTGCAGATTACCTTGACTCTGCCCACCAATGATCCGCCGAGGAAGGATATGAGAAAAGTTAGAAAAGAATTATAGAACACACTGAGAAGCAACAAATACTACAATAACCCAAACCTGCCATAGAACTCTTCAGCAATTTCAACAGCAAATGACAAACGAGATATATCAGCCTCACGAATCTAGAACATAAATACCCAACACAAATTAACCCATATAAGGTAAGGATTAGATTAAACTTCTGCATTAAACTTTGGAAGAGGTTACTCGAACCCAATAAAAGCCAACAGAATTTGCCTCCAGATAGAGCACAAACCGTCTCAGGCAGATTATATATAAGCACAGAACTCATGATAGTTGCTAGAGCAAAGATCCTGTAATGATGGGAAGAGAGACTGAGGAAATAGTAGACAATACAGCAGGAAGGATCTCTAAGTGTTATAGAAGAATCAGTTTCCAGCTTTCTACCTGTCATCATATACATTTGACTTCCCAATACTTTCAAAACCTTCAGTGTCAAGATACAGGACTGAAACTTTCACACCATCAATAACCACATCCACTGGATCCCCCCAAACCCAAATACCTACAAGAAAATACTCTGCTTGTTCAATGATATTCAAAGTTCCAAAGAACAGTAAAACTATGCTATTACTAAAGATTTCTCAAGAAAATAACTCCCTAGTAACAGAAATTGTGTGTTTTTCAAAGCATCGTTCTACCTTTTGTTTTTGTGTCTCGCATATGTCCAACGCCAAAACCTTAAAAGAAATGCACTCAAATAGAAAACAATAGTATAATGAAATAAATCTTGAAGTGCCAAGTGGAAATAGAAAACCATGCTCAAGACAATAAACCTTTATCACATGGAAGAGATAGAAGTTGATTAAGAAGAAATGATTTGCCCGAGCGGTATGGACCAATGACCTGATACAGTAAGCAATATGAAATTATAAGCAAAAAAGAAGAACTGCTTATTTTACATTGCTAAATAAGTATGTAGGTGATGATAGTTTTAAAATCTGACGGAAGTTATTCCACTAAAAGTACAAAAGAAAAAAATGTGTCCACCAAGTTCCACAAGCACTTTTCTTTTCAAAATAAGCTATTATCTATAATAAAAACAAATCCAAGTTGTATGAAATTTTTGGAATTGCACGACTAACAACCGCATCATAGGGAAATGTAGAATCAAGAGATAGAGCACTTTGCAGACCAAAATAGGCCTGCAATTCAGACCACTCTGTGAACCAGAGTAAGAAGGAAAAGCTTGCCAACCTATACATCCAAATAGCAAGCCACACCCAAGCCAGTACTTTTCCTCACTATACATCGTTGATTGTGCTCCCAGACGGTCTTAAATCACACATATGTTGAATAACGGTGGAGCAATGTGATGCTGGTGAAAGATCACGCAAAGGAGATAAGAGAATGCATGCTATCTAATACAACCCCCTAAGTGAGAAAGCAGATGTGAAAATGATTAAATAGCACATCAGACTTTCAAAATTGAAAACCCTGAGGAACTAGAAGATGCTGTAGAGTAGGCTGAGAGTGACGCTTCAGATTGGAAATGCTCTATTTTGATTTATACCAAAATCTGGTATCAGGAAGCCCAAGCTTAGAGCCACTGCTTAATTTGAAAACAATCTTCACTGATAAACATGTATGAATTCATTGTTGTGCAGGCATATGTTGTAGTAAAGTGTATATTTATGCATGTATGTAGCATGTAAGCGTGCATCCTTGGGGTGCATTATAAGACTAAAATGTATATTTTTCATAGCTGCGAGTACAAAATATGGTAGATATTTGTAAAGACCCAAGTTCAATTTATAATACTTTTTTTTTAACACTACCAAAACCTGCCGCTCTTTTCTTCTTTAACCAACTTCCCAAACCATTTATGTTCGTAATACAACAACAACAACAACAACAACAACACATCAAGCCTTTATCCCACTACGTGGGATCAACTACATGAATCATTTTTCTCCATTGTGTCCTATTAAAGGTCAAATTCTCGTTTAAATCTAAAAAAGAAAGGGCATTCCTAATATTTTCTAACCAAATCTTTTTAGGTCTGCCTCTACCTTTCTTAACATAAGTCAAATCTAATACCTCTACTCTCCTAACCGGGTCATTGGAAGGCCGCCGTTTTATGTGACCAAACCATCTAAGGCGACTCTCTCTAATCTTATCTTCTACTGGAGGTACTCCAACCTTTTCACGTATATGCTCATTTCGTATCCTATCTCTAAGGGTAAAACCACTCATCCACCTGAGCATCCTCATATTTGCCACACTTAACTTAGTTTTTTTTTTTTTATTTAACTTAGTATTATGTTTCTCTTTTAATGGCCAACATTCAGCACCATAAAGCATTGCAGGCCTCACTACCATCTTATTATGTACTCTTATTAATGACTTGATCGCCCAAAGTCACAATCCCCTCACTAGGTCTATTACTTCTAAAATTACACTCCATATATTCCGTTTTAGATCTACTCAAGCGAAAACTTTTAGTTTCTATACAAGGACAAAATTTGCATTGGTGTTGCATAAAACCCAAAGGGAAGGAGCATGGTTGTCCAAGGAATTAGAAGTACCAAAACCCTAGGTATCAGCTAGTAACATTTTGTCCATACCTTGATAGCCCTTTTCTTCTAGTGGTCTAATCGCTTGGCTCTCTCATAATGCTTAAACTTTATTTTCTTTGCATTGCAATCTTTGTTCATCTCATGTTCATGGATGAATACAACTTAGCATTGAGAGAGAGTTCACATTGCTCACGTCAATATGACAGTTGAATGCTAAAGCCCTTCCATCAAATATGCAATCTGTTACAACTTTTGAGGATTTCAATCCCTGAAAAAAAGCCATGTACTAAACCTTTTGCAATATTTTTTTACAAATTGAAATGTTTAATCAACTTCAATCAATCTGGACCTTGAGAGTGAGAATGGGATACAATGAATTCGGGTATACATAATAATAAAAACCAAGCAGATAAAATTTTATGAACATAGTTAAATATAAATGGACGAAGGGGCAAGGATATGAGTGCGCAATTTTGTATTCTAGTGCCTTCCAATCAGAGGGTGAGGTATGGTTAAATAAATGGATATCTAACCAGAACCCAATCAAATAGAATTATATATTTTGTCAACTATAGTTAAAATACATAAATTTTAAATTATCAATCAGAAAAGGCATGATATAAAAAAGTTATCTAAACGTTGAACACTTGTCTGGTTTTTAGAACATACACAATCATTTGATTTACATGTTTAAAAATTAAAAGAAATCATTTAAATAGCTAATTAATGATTTGTTGTAGAAAAGTCATAATTATAATCAAAAGTAACAAATAAATAATATTAAATTATGTAAGGTCGTGCTTAGAGCTGTAAACGAGTTGAATCGAATCGAGTATCTGCCTAATTGAGCTAAGCTTGTTTAACTTTCGTTGAACTCGAGCTTGTTTACTGAGCTCGAGCTCGGCTCTTGCGAAAATTATTAGGCTCAACCTTGTTAAGAGAGCTCGAGCTTGACTCATGAAATAATTAAAATTATTTAGTATATATTTTATTATATTATTTTAAAATTAGATTTATATTTTAAACGAGCGGCTCGACAAACTTATGAGCCCAGCCAAGTTGAGCTCGAGCTCGTATGATATAAAAGCTCAAACTAGTGGCTCGATAAGCTCAACTCGTGAGCTCATTAACGATTCAAGTTCGAGCTGGTTCAGCTCACTTACACCCCTAATCGTGCTCCTTCAATATTATCTCTTTGCCCCATCAAAATGAGGGCATTGTATTAAATAAATAATATTAAATTATTTAAGGTAGTATCCCACCAAATATGGCACATGTCGCAGCTTTTGAGTTGTTTCCATCCGTGAAAAAAAACATCTACCTTAACCTTCAGCAATATGCTTTTCCCAATAGATGTGTTTCAAGTTTAATTAATCTGAAACTTACGTGTGAGGATGGGATACAATGACAATGTGTTTTCGAGGATGGGATACAATCATACAATGACAATGTGTTTGCATATACACTAAGAAAATCTATCAATGCAATCTTATAAGCATAGTTAAATATAAATGGACAAAAGGCAAGGATATACAAATGCAATTTTGTATTATAATGCATTCCGGTCAGTGGATGATGGGGGACTCAATGGCCCTTTGACGAGGATCCAACCAATAGCATTATATACTTTGTTAACTATGCTTTAAATAAATAAATTTTAATTTATCAATTACAAAATGAATAACACATTAAAAAGATATATAGTCATGAAAAATATTTCTAATTTTCAGAACATACACAATGAACACTACAGGAAATTCAGCTATTACCAGCGGTTTTTTCAGGCAGTTAACCTGCAATTACCGGCGGTTTTAAAAATAATCGGCATCTTTTCGGTGGTTCCAAAACTGCCGGTAAAGACGGCGTCGGAAACCTTTGGCGGCGGCCTTTTTCCGGCGGTTTATTTCGCCGACGGCTTTCCGACGGCCTATACTGCCGGTTATTATCGGATTTATTACCGGCGGTTTACCAGCCATCAAACCACCGGATTTATTACCGGTGTCTAACCGGCGGTTAGCCGACGGTTAGCCGGCGATTATAGCCGCCGGCGTGCTGCCGAAGAACCGCCGGACAGCGTCGGCATACCGCCGGTAAAATACCGGCGGTAGACACCGCCGGTGTATCGCCTGATAACCGTCGTACAACGTCAGTAAATCGCCGATAAATTACCGGCGGTTAAAAGAAAATTCCGGCGGCGTCAATCAGCCGTCCGGTATCGTTATTTACTGCAGTCAAAACACTATAACCGTCGGTAGACCGCCGGCAAATTACAGCGGTTAGAGTACATTTCCGGCGGCTTAAAATAAACCCGGCAAATTCTCTCTCACTCTCTCTCTCTCTCTATCTCTCCCTCACTCTCTCTCCCTCTCTCTTGCTCTCTCTTACACTTGCTTGCTCTCTTTCTCTCTATATATATCTCTCTCCCTCTCTCTAGCTCTCTCTCTCTTTCTCTCTCTATCTATCTATCTATCTCTCTTGCTATCTTACTCTCACCCAAAGTCACAATCCACCCATTAGATCTATCATTACTAAAATTACACTTAATAAATTCAGTTTTAGATCTACTCAAACGATTACAAGATTACAACCTCTTGCAAATGTCTAGATTACAACCTAAGCATACACTAGATTACAAACTCTAGCAAATGGCTAGTGAGAACAAATAATCATAGAAAATCATTCAAGTTTACCTTCAACTCCCGGTTTACCTTCAACTCCCACAAACACTAGGGCGGCCGGTGTGAGATCGACGGCGGCAAGGCAATGAGGCTTCGAGGGCGGCCGATGTGGGGTCGGCGGCCGGAGACAGGTGTTGGCGGTTGTCAAGCCGCTCGGTCGAACGAGAGGCGGCGGAGGCGACGGGGGAGCACGGCTGAAGAGAGAGAAGGGAAAAAGAGAAATGAAATGGGAGGCTCGGGCTTGTTAATTTTAGGGCTTTTACCGGCAGCGTTCCGGCGGCTTAAGGAAGTAATATGACCGCCGCTAGTTCCGACGGCCTATACTTAAATAACCACCGGTTAGGCCGCCGGAATTAACCAGCGGCCAAACCGCCATTATTACCGACGGCTATATAACCGCCGGTCAAGGCCACCGGTAACAGCTGAATTTCCTGTAGTGGAATTTATTTGCTTGTTTAAAATTCAAAGAAATTATTTTATTAGTTGATTTATTTATGGAAAAGTCACAATTATAACTAAAAGTATCTAATAAATACTATTAAATTATTTAAGGTTGTGCTCCTCTCAAACTTCGCCTCATATGTATTGATTTGGTTAACATGTTGAAGATATCAAGGCATTGATAATCAATTGATTTTTTTCATATTTGTAATGTATGATAACTAATATTCAACCGCACTTAAGTTAGACTTAAATTGCATTTAGCAAGTTCTTAACCTGATACCCTATATTACAAGTCTCTTACATTCAGCTCACTTTGGCACCTAGCTTCCACCAACAGCTCCGTCACTTGCTTTCGTGATGGCCTGTGAGATGGCGTGCTTCCTTTAGGATCTCTCCTACTTCACCTATCACACCACAAACTTGTGAATCGCAACTTTTGGTCAACCTCAACTGGCATGCTATCTATAAGTGTCTTTGTGACCATAGTAGCTCTATCATGCGTGCACTAATTATCGCACTTATTTTGGCATCATCCACCCATTTCCTTTTGCTAATACCTCATGGAAACCGACTTTTCCCATGCTTAAGCTCATATAAAGTTTGTCTCCCTAGGTCCCTCTATCACCTAGGGAAGTAATTTTGCCTCTCAAATTGCTTTCCCGACTTTGATGGATTTATGCTCCTCATCTTGTTTTCATCATTGTGCTTATTTGCTTCCTTCAATTGCAAATGGTTCTTTGGTTGATATTCCAAACTCTGCTTTGGACCCTTCTCCTTTGGTATCAATTCCTGAGCCTCTCTCCAATTTTCACCGATCGACAAGACGACAACCCAGTCAATTTGAGTGTTGATCATAGCTATGTCATTTGCCTCGGACGAGCCAGCATTGTTCGTTTCGCTAACGGAGGCCATTTCGGCTATTTAGATTTTAGGTCGACGAGTGTCGAGTGAGTTTCGCACGACGTTCAGCTATTTTACGTTCAGCTATTTTACTTTCAAAACTCATCATGCACTGTCGACTATACCCCGACACTAGTATTGAGGTCAACAAATGCCCCCCAACAAATATGTTGCACGGCTGAAGCAGACCATGTTTGATGCAAATAGTTGACACTGTGGATCTCCAAGAACTTTTTTTTCATATTCTTGCGTGTCAATGCAAGGTAGGAGCTGAGCATGAAACATTTTTATATATTGTCTTCTTTTTTCTTGCTAGATGGTGTTGGAAGCATGAAGAACAAGGTGTTTCATTCTTCTCAATCTCCCTCCTAAACTCTAATTCTCAATTTTACTGTAATAGCTCTACCTGAGTTTCGCTTCTAAAACTCACCAAGTATCTGTTTCCCACTTATTCCCAATAACACGGCACTTGACGAGCTGATTGCCCTCTATATGTAATACATACCATTTCATAAATGCATTAAAACTGAGTTTTGCAAACTCAAAACACAAGTTTTTTATATAGCTAATGATTGCTGAATCTAAAAGAACTGAAAACAGCTATAAATATCAAACAACCCAAAAAATACAAAGAAAGCTCACATTGACACCAATCAATGGCATACAACAAGCTAAAAACTGCTGCTCTAACTATTATAACTAGCAATAAATAAAAAGAAAAATTTCATTGAAATCAATCAAAGATAGCATGATAACTGTTTGTATTCATGCTTCTTCCAACAACATTCATATTTATCAAATAATTTACTAAAAATTTTTTTTTTTGAAAAAATTTTTTTTTTTTGGGGGGGGGGGGGGGGGGGGGGGGGGGTGAAACCTATTACATTACAGGAAGCAAAAGAATAAAACATTGAAGAAAATCATTTTTGGTTTTGAACCAAACTTTGTCTTTATCCTTGTCAAACATTAAAAAATAAATTATGAAAAGATATATAAAAGTATAGCCATGTTATGATGTACAAAAACATAGCCATGTCATGATGTATATAAAGGTTAAATTCCAAATGGAAAAAGAAGCCTCCATTACATTCAGCAAAAGGATAAAAAAAATCACAAAACCCAAAAACTTACAGCAACAGCTGCTATAGGAGATCTAATTCTTCGAATTGCCTCCAAACCTTCTCTTGCAAGACGGAGCTTCGTATGACCAAAATCTGGCTCCACAACAGGAAACCTGTAAATATGATCAATGCTGTGAATAAATAATTGATTACATCAATGACCTTTTATTTCCATAATTGGATACAAGCTTGAAAGCATCGCCCACAAGTAATATTATCTTTTACAGGGTGTTTGGTTCATTGACATCTGCTATATAATATCATGTTTAGCATGTCTCAGTTGTTTGATTAACTACCATTTTTAAACAACAATTACATAACTGACATTTAAGTCATATTTTGATGATATCACCATATCGACCAAATCAATCAACATTTACATATCAGGCCAACCGAAAACTTAACAAAATAACAAAAAACAAGATAATAAGTATCATTAATTGCTATAGATAACATCACATTATTTAAGCAAAATAACATTAAATCAAACAAAATGTATTCATAGATTCTATTGCAAGATGAATGGCAATGGCATATGGAAAACACTTTGATCAACATAACATTGAAGTATTGAACCAAATAAATCACCAAAAAACGTTTCAAGCTATGCACATTGCTTCATGTATACATGGTTATGTGAACCATATCCTATAAAATTTATAAGATTGATTAACCCAAAGCAACTACTGTCACTAAATTTATAAGATTGCATTATAAAAAAGGTACAATTTCTACAGATTTAGCTCAAGAGATTCACTTATTAACATCATGAATAAATATGAAGGTAAAACAGAAAAAGATGCAAGCCGGCAACATTAAAAAAAAAAAGCAATAGAAGAATCAGATTGGCAGATTCAACCCATTGGATCCGATTCATAAATCAACAAAATTCGCAAAACCAAACAACCTTATATTCCCGCGTGATGGAGTGTAGAGATTTATGCTTACAAACTAGCTCCAGCTCAAATAAACTTCTATTATGACATTGCCGCGACTCGGGAAATCCAAAAATACAACAAACAAAATTCATAAAAAAAGGAACTTACGCTCGCCGAAATTCGTTCCCTTCACAAGTCCCGGGTTCCCAAAACCACCCCAACGTTAGGCAGATCACAAGAAAGCCAGCCAAAAGCGCCATTGTTCAGCAACCAAGCGCCTATATCAGGACCTCCAGAAATGAAAAAGAGAGAATGCCGCGTCGGGGAGTCGACGGAGGATGATATTCCAAAGCGGCATAGAAGAAGAGAGAGATCTTCGCAAGAGAAGAGAAGTACATAAAAGGGTCAAGTTTCTGGAAACGTGCAACGCGAGATTTGCAGCGTGAGAGGAGCTCAAGAGAGAGAGAAGTTTCTCTACAAGGGTTTTCTTCGCGGGAAGCGATGATGGTGGAATCCGGGGAATAGAGCGAAAGTTAGTACGAAGAAGACGGTGACCATGGAGGTTCGCATCCGGTTACCTCACCGAGAAGTAAAATACAGAGCGTTCTTGGTAGAAACTTGTTCTTACAAGACTTTGGTCTTTGGGAAGCGGAACAGCACCAAAATTACCAATTTGATCATAAATTTAAAATTTTGGATTGTTAATCATAATGGCTTATCAGCGTTGCTGTATAATAAACAGTGCATTTTAATTTTCTAGAGATGTTACTTTTTTAAATGTACAATGTAAAATAAATAATATTTATAAAAAAGTTTTTTGTTATTTAAATAAGTAGATTTATTGGGTGATGAACTTCATGTTAGGACAACTTTTTTTAATTGTTTTTAAAACGGAATTTAGTATAATGTGTTAGCATGTATATTCTATTGTTATCATGTACCTGTCATTTAGTGGTATGTCCATTTACCCTTAGTTTCTATTTTTAACAAGGACTGCCTGTTCATCTCTTTTGTGGTATAGAATGACATTTTTTCCTTTTCTCTGTTTTCCTGCTTCGTCCCGGCTCTGTCCTTGTGTTCTGGTGACTCCTCTCT
The DNA here is from genome assembly GCF_001605985.2 of Dendrobium catenatum. Classification (NCBI taxonomy): domain Eukaryota; kingdom Viridiplantae; phylum Streptophyta; class Magnoliopsida; order Asparagales; family Orchidaceae; genus Dendrobium; species Dendrobium catenatum. The sequence continues at coordinate 79,894 of NW_021319896.1, read as the reverse complement.
GTCCTTTTCTTGGCTGTCTTCCATGGTATTCAAGAGCCTAAATGGGGGAACTGTTGATTTGGTCGGTCACAGGTACGTAGCTCTACGTTCGGCCGCCAATAGAATCGCGCCACGCGTTCTCACTATTTACCGCACGCCTCGACAACCCGACTCGGAACGGACCCAGGATGGCTCGATATTTCTTGATTTTGCTAGGTATTGCTCGGTATTGCTAGGTATTGGTCGATTTTGCTCGGCAATAACCAATACCGAGCAAATACCGAGCAATACCGAGCAAATACCGAGTAAGGTATTACTCGGTATTGATCTTCACAGAGCGGTATTTCTCGTTATTGCCAAGCAATAACTAGCAATACCGAGCAAATACTGAGTAATACCTCGCAATATGCGAACATAGCATTCCCGGGTTCCGGTCCGGGTCAAGTCGTCGGGCCGCGCGGTAAAGAGTAAGAGCACGTGGCGACATGTTATTGGCGGCCGAACGTAGCTCTACGTCCGGTCAGAGGACGTAATAATTATTCCTAAATGGGGGATCAAGATTCCTCTTCCTCCCTCCCTCCCTCTTCCACCATTCTTGCCAGAAACAACACCACCGACCTCATCATTCCGGCTCCTCTAAAATTTATCATTTCCAACATCAAGAACCTCATACCTCAACCTCTAACCATAGATAACTATGCTATATGGAGAATCCAAATTCTCCAACAAGTCTCCGCCAACAACTACGCCGTCCACCTCACTGACACCACTCCACAGCCGCCAGACGACAAATCTCAAGCCTATGCCACATGGATGCTCGTCGACAGCAACTTAATTTCGCTACTACTTCATATTTTTGTACTAAAACTTAGTTTTAAGAAGCTGTAAAAAAGCTGTCCCAAATGAAACCTAAGTGTAAATGATTGGGTCATTTATATTACAACTTTGAGTCGATTTAATCAATTCAAGTCTCAAACATCACCAATGTCTAACATTGATCTCATTTGAATCATTACAAGGAGGCAATTATTTTGACTATAAAATTGTTAATTATGGTTGGTCCCAAAATTAAATTTCAAAAGTTTAATCTTTAGATGCTTCGATCATGCGAGTGCTTTAGGATTTGGCTTTTTGTAAATGGATTTGTGCTTGATCCTATGAAGTTTTTATAACCATAAGTTGCTCTCTTTTTACATTAGAATCTACAAAATTAAAATTCTTAGAAGATTTGCATGAAGAAATTTCAACCTACGAAAAACTTTCAAATGAGAGCACTCCATGGAAATCTATAAGGGCCTCCCTTTAGTGTAGATTTTTTTGTTATCACTAAGAGGAGGTGGATTAGGTGTGCATTGATTCTATTAAACTTCTTTTTTTTTTAATCCATAACTTAAACCCACACATTAAACACACGAGAGTACATAAACATTCAATCAAAAGTGATATACAATAATTATTGATTGTTGTAGGTCAATAAAAAATCTTTAAAAAAAGGATAATTAACTATGAGGACTTATGTCGATTGAAAATTTCGACTCGATATCTTTATAAATTATAGTCTTAACATCATTGGAAATCTTGCTAAAATAAACCTAATATGTCTCAAGTAAAATTAACATCACGGAAAATCTTGTTAAAATGAACCTAATCTACCTCTAATAAAGTTGATCTCGAATCTTGTTAATCACTTGCATGTTATAGTGGCTCACAGGGAAGGGTGACTTTTCTCGCGCAATTCTTCCTATGAGACATGATTGAAGGCTAAAATGAATCTCATCCTAAACCAAATAACTTTACCTAAGATTTTCACTATTGTTTGGTACATGTTACCGATGAGAGATCTACATTGATCGGAGAATGTGTCATTTGCCAAAGAAATTATTGTATTCCATATGGTCATTGAAAGGCGGTGATGATTTTGTCAGTTTTCTTCTTTTGAAGTAATTTAAGCGCATTTAAAATCTACAAAAAATAGTTCATGTGATAGGAAGTTGTCAAGTTAAAAAAAAAAAATCATGAAACTTTCAGAAATTTAATGAAATACTTTCTTATTGTTATGGTTTGTTTGTTTATATTTTTTTTAATGTATAGGGCATAGGTATGTTGATTGAAGGAATATTTGGTGCTGTGGCTGGTTCTACTTCTTTAGTGTAAGCCTTTCATGATCATTTAATATTGGATTTTTGCTTATTTATTTTCCATGTTGATTTGAGATTATTAGGATATTTAGGTGAGTTGCATTTGCTTTTTGACATATAGAATCATCTTTTTCTATTGTTTTGTTTCATTGGTTAAAGTCTTTAGAATTTAGGGTTTAGAAAACATGAAGGAGCAAAGAGTTGAACTATATAATCTCTCTCTTTCTCTAATAATTGTTCTTCATTCTTCCCTCGTTACTTCTCTTCTTCTTCACCATTGTTGATGAATCATCGATGATCAAATTTTCAATGATGCGGGAGCAAGTGAATCGTACAAATATTTCCAATTTTAGGAGAGATTTATCATGCTTGAAAAAATAACCAAAATCCTACAAAAGAAATCTTAAATGTAAACTAACGTATTTCCTATCACCACTAGTTGAGTGATAGATTAGCCCTCACATATAATACATCCAAATCACATGTTCATGGAAATTTTTCAATAAACTTAAAAGGAGATAGAGTTTTCCCCAATTCAACTTCAATTTTGAGGATTTTTATCCAAATGACATAAATATATAAAAAAGGAAAATTTCTTGAAACTCAAATTTATTATATGTTTAGGATTGAGTTCCTAATTTTAGAAAAAAAAAATTGATTGAAATTTATTAAAATTAAATGGAAATACTAATCTACTAGTAAAATGATGATGATTATTATTATTTAATTCTAGGGATCATTATTTAGAAGTGAATAACTTTTTGTGACTTTTAATTCTTGTTGGAAACCTTCAATATGTTAGGAACCAAGTGAACTTAACTTCAAGGGCATTTGATGCCAGTAGGTGGCACGATCATTTTATATCAATTAACATTTCCCTAACCCTATTATATGATTTCAATATCACATATTAAAGACATGACACATATTAATGTGATTAGCACCTAATGACCTCATGAGTTATTGAATTATTTCTCCGAACTATTATTAACTTGTAATGATCTACATAATTTATATTTATTGCCTATATTATGCATACACTTAATTAAATATCTAAACTACTTTGACTAACTTTGACCTAACGACATGTGCATATTGATTTTGAAACACTTTTTTGATCATGCATTATGTTACTCTGAACAAAATCTTATATTCTTCATGATTTTAATTGTTAGAGGATATACAACTAGTTCTTACACAACTTTGGATCATATTTTACTCATCTAAGGCCGACATATCCCTTTGGATTTGTGGCATGTAGGGTCAAGAAGTTTTGTTCTGTGATTCATCGACATTTCTCATAATTTATTAGTCATTTTACTAAATATTTATTTTCAGAAAATTTAAAAGTAGTTAAATGTAGTTTAATAAATTATTATATTGAGAAAAGTAAAGATATCCATCATTCAAATATTTAAATAATAATACTTAGCTTAAATAAATTGAAATTCATATTATGCAGCAGTTCATATCACAAAGCAGGTCATATCACATATCTCGGTTCCAGACATAACCTCAAAAGTATTATGGCCCATTATAACTCACTTTTATGTTTATAGCATCAGAATATGACTTATAGCCACCAGAACATGCTTTATATGCACCAGAATATTTCTCGACACATACGAAATCTCAAATGATTCTGCCCCTTAGATATACTAGTAATCATAATTCAATTATATATACATATATTTTAAAACATTATATCAATTAAAGTAAATTTGAACATGTGTCAGAATTGCATAATTGTCTATAACGATAGATAGCAGAAATTTCTACTTAATAAAATTTCACAGTTTCAAAATATAACCAAATTACATAGGATTGACTTAGCACATATATGAGTTATTTGTTTCCTTGGTCACATTGAACAATTTATAATAAAAGTTGTTTATGGCCATATTACTTAATTCAAATGGACTTTTATAGAGCTGAGATCGATTAAAAACCTTCAACATTTCTTTGGTGAGATATGATATATTTTAAAAAATAAACAGATCGGCTAATGGCTAAAGGTTTGTTCATTCAAAATAGTAGGAAACTAACTATGAAGCACTAAAATATGGTTTCATTAATATGAAATGCCATTAATAATCATATAGGTGTTCAATTACAAAATATCTTTCATGCATATATGATCGAAACTAAATACAAAGGCCCGTGTTAGACAATTGCCTAGATAACCACATATGGAGACAAAACCACTCAATAAAGTCGCAAAGTTACTTGGTAACTCTCACCCACCCTTTACTTATGCAAGAATTTAAATTTAAACACATAACTTTAATGGTTAAGTTAAATTAAGAACCATATGGGAAAAATAGTAAATGTCATGATAATATACATGTGCAAGATGACCAATGGCAAGATTATCAATGAAGCTTTACGTATATGACAAGGGTTCAATTGTATACTCACAACTTAACATGAACATTTTATCGCAATAGATAATCCGCCCATGAATGCTTTTATGGTCAATCCATATGCTCTATGATTAACTTTAGTAATATAAAAGAAGTTGAAAATAACCTAATAATAAACATGAGTATTTTCTCCTTCATTACATAGTGCTTGGTATAATTTGTTCATTTTCTTTCATTTTATTCATTCATGTGAATTAACACTCATAATGTAAGCAATTTAGCGGATCCATCATTCTAGAATCCTTGTTATGTCTTGTATCTTATTTAGACTATTATCTCAGTGATCACTCCTTATACTCAAAAGATTATGGATTCTACATACTCATGATTCTCTAACTCTTTTAATCAAGCAATGATATGAACTACTCAACTTATTTTTCTCACATATAAGCATATATTAATAAATTGTTAGGCTTATAAGCTCTCAACCTAACTTGAACTACTCAATTACACATCAATAGTTTAGAAATCAAATAAATGATTAAAATTTTAATAGAATAAGTGTTACAATATACCACCTTAAGAAAATCATACTTAAAATTTATCCATGCTTTCACTGCACCGTCGAATAAATTTGACACCAATTTTAATGATACATTAAACATGCACACCACTGCTTTTGTTATTACTAAAGCAAAAAGGAAGAACCAAAGTTATAATCATTAACTAAGACTATATTATTCCATAAATTGGAATCTAATTTTCTTGTAAATATGAAGAGATATATGATAAAATGGCAAAATTTAAGTTATAGTAGATTATTGTGAATATATAAAGATATTAAAAGAGAATTAGGAAGTAAGGAGTACATAGCCTTTGAAGGTTTGCTTCCACTTGAATTTTTACTCCATGGCAATACCTTATTAATCATTAGAATTAAATTTTGTTATTTCTTATTCTCAAATAAGCTTGTGAGATATTGAAAAGAAGACAAGTTCTTAAATAGATACATGCTATTGCCATACACATTGTATGGATCATAATAACCAAATGTAAAATTTCTTTTCTTATGACGTGATCTTATAGCCAAACATTTTACTTAAAAAATATTGCTTTCCTTCCTAACACAACTAGAGTAATATTTAGTGAGTGTTATACATATAATATTTTTTAGAGTTGAGAGATATAGAAGATTAATTAAAGAGTACGTGATGAATGCATTTTGTTATCTCTTTATCATTTGTATATATCATGCTACTTAACATAAATTTTTTTCACCTTGTCATAAGCCCCATGCTTACAACATAAATATGTTGAGATATAAATAAAGATGTGCATTTGAAATGGTGTATTATTACAAAGAAATTTGAGGCCCTGAATTAAGCTTAATAAACACACACACAACCATTGATGATGAGGGAAAACAACTCAAACTTGGAAAGCATTAGTTATTATGTTGGCTCCCTCGATAGGGTATGTTTCAATATCCTTGCATAAATGCTAAGTGACATTCTACTATAAAGAGGATATGCCTCTATTATTTTTTATCTCCTTCTTTCTCAAGATAGAGAAATAACACTTGTCATGCATGTAAGATGTATATTATATTTCTTCATAGCATTAACACTAACCTTTAATTCTTTAAATACTCTTTTCTTCAACAATCAACATGCACCCTCTTTAATATTAAATGCATGCTCAACCCTTCCCCCTAACACACTTAATAAGGTAAACCTAAAAATTATCTAAAAATATTATTAACCATTTTTTTATCATATGTATTATAATATAAGATCAAGAAAAAAAATATTCATTCACTTATTATGATCTCTAAAGACTTAATCACTAGAAAAACCTTGATCCCACAATACTATAACTTCTATGGAAGGAATATAAATATTATGCTTATCCCTTTGTTTGGGCCTCTTCAAGCGAGAGCTTCACATATCACCACTATTTCAAAAACTAATTTTAGAATCAAAGGATAATTGTTAAAGCAAATTTAAATTTCTTTATAATATTCAACTTTAGTATACAATCATTTAAGTGTGATGACTCATTTTTGCAACATTTGATAAACCTACACACTTACTTGTCAATTTATCATCTCTTTAATAGAAAATTCATGGATTTTTCTAGCCACACTTAAACAATGAGGACACACTTTTCCCAAAAAGACATGATATTATTTTTGTACTTCCTTCAAACATGTGTAGGAAAAGGAAGGCTATACAATAAACCATATAACCCTCACAAGACTTCTTTATTGGGTCCCACCTGCCAAGGCTAGCTATATAATAACTTAAACTATTTTTTTCCTAATTCCTAAATTTTTGGATGGGTGAGCACTTTGGCGTTGGGATGGGTGGAGCCATGGCATTGAGCTCTTAGATTTTTTTGGAATTTAAGGGAGCACTGTGACGTTGAGCCTAAAGCACCATGGCGCTAGGTCTGAAAGCTTATTTTGTTAATAAAAAATATCTTAAACCATTGTATAATAACATTAAGCCACACCATTCCTTCCCATATTTCATTCTTTATCCAGGCGAGAAAAGAGAGAGAAAGGGAGGAAAATAAGAGATAGACGAAAGAAAGAGAAGTGATAAAGTGGGTTTGAACCAGTATATTATATCACTCCAATTGGAAAAAATATTCTGATCATGATAGGTAATCCTGATCATACTTCTATTTTCAGTGATTTCTCGTTATACATATTTTCTTCCCCTTAAAATTAATAAAAAAAACAATATCTCTAACTTTTAATATGTAGTAGATATCATTCCCATGAGTATTTTGATTGATTTTTATTAAAATTTCACCAATTTATTTTGGCACAATGCCATTTTATTTAAAATAAGTAGTATAATACTCATCACAAAATGATAAGGAGTCAATATAGTGCATCTGGATATGACATATACGATATGCATACATTTATTATTCCATAGTCAAATATATATTATTGGCATACTACAAGCATCCTAATGAGTATAATGATAGTTGCATTGAGTGTATATGATTTTTACTTTTATGCACTATATGATATGAAAATTTATAAAAATAAGAAAAGCTAGTTGGAAATGATTGATTGATTCAGGTTGACTGGAGACATATGACCCTATATAAGAGAGTAGGCCCGACAAACCTTCCGGTAAATAAGATTCATTATGTGATATTCACTTATATAAAAATGGATGTAAAATTGACTAATATGATATGATACACCAACGGACATGAAGTGATAATTTCTTAAATGAATGCCATCTAACTTGTGATATGAGATTGATTCTTGAAATGTGACTTAGATAATTAAGACTATTTACTGTAGGGTTGGCCTATAAGACTGACATAAGAAAAACATCACGAGTAGCCAAATATCCTTTCTTATGTATATGAAATAGACATACATGAATTGCATAAAGCGACATGATATAATATGATATGCACATAATATAAAATATGACTGATGCATATAGATAATAAGACTGATATGAAGATATATGATATACATAACATATTGCCATGTATATGCTACATTTATACATTATATAGTACGTAAGATACATATCTTGATATTCTACGACATTCATTAGATATAGATGTTTACTTGCTTTATATCAGATGAATATTAATGTACATGAAATGACATATATATTGAAATAAAGTAGAATATGTTAACATGTGTATATTTATAACAAACCTACTATGTTGTAATTTGACATGGGTATAGGAATGACAGAAAATACTGATCATTCATATGCCATTGATTATTTATTATGAATGATATTGCTTATATTATTTTCATTGCTCCTATGAAATGACATTATTCATATTAATTCTCATTTATTCTTGTTGTTATATGTTTAAACTGATATGGATTGAATAATTACATGCATATTATGTATATTGTTATACATTGATTGTAGTTGTAGTTTCTGATAACCTATTGAGCAATTATTACACTATGCGATTTTCACATATTTTTAGGAAGATGTCAAGATCTAGCAGAGTGAGACATATTGAGATTTTTAAATTTTGTTTTATTTTCTACATTTTTTTTTTTTGTAGTTAGTAGTGTAGTGGGATAGAGTGATGTACTTAGTAATCTTTTGGATATTATAAATTGAATTTTGATAACTAAATATATAAATGTTTTGATGTGTATCATTTATAGTTGCTTCCATTGGACCTATTTATATTGATGAATTATTAGAAGCTCTCACAGATTAATCAAGAAATGAAATGCATAATTCTTCGAAACTCAGTTAAAGCCCTCGTTTGATGTTGGGCCTATCATCAATGCTTTTTTAAAGTAAAATATATACCATCACATTGAAATAAAGAAGAATTTCAAAATTTTAAAGATAGAATAAATGTTCCTAATGAAAATGATCAAAATAAGGAAAAAAAATACAACTATAAGATAGAGTAAATGCAATGACATATGGGCTTAGCTATCGATAATCAAAGAGAGGATTTTGTAATGATCATTGCCCATTAATTCTGAAGTTTCTTTATCTTTAAAAGCCACATCTCATCATTTAGTTTCTAAAAAACAACCAACGAGATAATGCCCTGGCATGTATGTTTGTTAATGTATTTATATACTAGCTTGGCTGATATTTATAATAAGTTATTGAATGATAATTGAAAAACTCTTATTTTCATGCAACAATGAACTAAAATTTTGAGAACCTACTTGGTTTCCTCTATAGAATATTAAGCCCTTTATAGCTCTTTGAAACATACTTAAAATTTAAGGGTGTTAATATTTGGCATGACCCGAAAATCGACTCGAATCCAACCCAAAAATTTCTAGTTAGGGTCAACCCGGACCCGAAACAGGTTGGGTTTGGGTTCAAATAAACTCATTTCAAAAATTGGGTTGGGTTCGGGTTGATTCATGTGGGCTCCAAAAATTCGTGCCCCGGCCTCCCCTGCGTAGGAGAGTTTTAATGATGTTCCAGGTCAAATTTTCAGAAGACATATTAACTTTGGGATAAAACACTACCCAGAGATTTCGCCCTCATTTTGTGAGAACGTTAAAATCTGGTTCTAGGTTTCCCATAGGCGCAAGCACCTATGGTTAATTACCCCTCTCGATCACGAGAGAGCACTTTCGATTAAGGCTAGTCATTAAGGAGGTACGAAATACCTAGCATATAGTAGCAATATATGAAATTGGAATTATAAATTCATTATTTTTATACTTAAAGCGAATGGTAGGGGGAATGATGATGAGCCTGATCAAGATCCCATGGTTCCGTCATCCTGGGCCATCGTGGTCCCTAGTCTACTTAGTGAGAGGAGGTAGTCGACCCAACCTGACAGAAGGATCCTTGTCGGCAGCCATGGGTTGCTTCGTCCAAGGTTACCTTGTATACTTAGGGTGGATGCTTATTTAAGGAGACAAATTTTAGTCAACCTTAGCTAACAGAAAGCTTTATGCCTTATTGAGTGCACCCTATGATTCATTACTCAAGGGCTTTTAACCATTGGAGAACATACGGACTTTGACCATAACCGTAATATAGTGGTGCTATTTTGTAGCAAAACCACCCGGTCAGAGGGCACATGCCACGTCCCCACTGGCGAGAAATCATTTGAGAATGAATCACAGTGATACATTCGATTAGACATTTTACTCTTTGCGGACTTAAGTTATTCTGAAATTTATCATCCTTAACAAACGTTTGCAGATGATGGATGGATTTTTGCTTTAAGTTTTGAATAATAAATTTTATTTGAATATTATAAAATTTATTGAGATTTTGTTCCAAATATGATTTAATTTTGAAATTTGGGGGTATTTTAAATGTTTGAGATCCCCTCAGGTTGATATAGACAATTAAACACGGCCATCATCGGGGTGAATTTGGAGTCATTTGCAAATTTTTGTATTTTGTAGAAATTTGAGGGCATTTGGAATAATTGATCCCCTCCGGTTGATATAAACATTCAACACGGTCATCATCGGGGATGAATTTTGGCATTTGAAAATATTTGTATTTCATAAGCATTTGGAAATATTTGAAGGTGTAGAATCCCCTCCAGTTGATATAAATATTCAACACGGCCATCATCGGGGCGAATTTGGAGTTGTTTGAAAATAGTTTTATTTTATCAGCATTTGGAGGCATTTGAAGGTGAAGAGTCCCCTCCGGTTGATATAGACATTCAACGCGGCCATCATCGGGGATTTATATAGCATGTATATTAAGCTTTTAAAATTTAATACGCATGCTTATAGATGTGGTGAATTGCTTCTCAAGACGGTAGCACTCTTATTGGGATAGTCGCTTGCTTCCCAAGGCTGCTACACTCATCTTAGAGGTGTTGACACCCTGCTCGGTGCATCATATTAAAATTTGGAATTATTTTTGAATGCAGAAGAGGGGTCATTAAACTCCTTCTGTCCGCTTGTAAAAGTGGTGCGGATCCGGTGGCGTTTTGATTATTTATTTATTTTAGTATAGCCTTCAATATAGTGTGCCTTTCAAATGTACTTTGAATTTCATGAATGAGCATTTTCATATGTCTTCCTTAACAATCTTGTTGAAAAAGTTCACCTCCTTTGGCGCTGGGTAGTGTTTTATCCCAAAGTTCATCTGCCTTCTGAAAATTTGACCCGGAATATCGTTAAAACTCTCATACGTAGGGGAGGCCGGGGCACGAATTTTTGGAGCCCACACTATCAAACCCCTATTCCTTGAAAATAAGATCCAAACTTTAACAAGACAATAATATTCTTTCATTTCTTAGTCCATCAAATATATATCATATTTAAAACTACCAACTTGAAATACATAAAGGGAGGGAAAAGGAGAGTGGGGGCCAACCACAAGAGTGACTAGGAGAGAGATTGAGGTAACTATCAAGTAACCACCACCTCCATTTACTTTGACTCACCAATTATACATGAATAATGCTTATTTGATTTCATTTATTAAAATAAATATTTTCAGCTTGATAAACACTCATTCCCTCAATAGTTGAAAACCTAAACTTTAAGTGATTGATTAAAGGGCCATACAATCTTCAAAATTTGCATGTTTATATTCAAATCTAGCAGCTTGGTGAGACAAATCCAACAAATTCAAGATCATTTGATTTTTATGACATTAAGATACCAAAATGTTGAATTAATAATCTATTATCAAATAATTTAATATGAGTTGTGAGATAGAATGTTATGAATTTTGGTTGAATTTATTGAAATGTCACTCTTAAAAAATTACAAGTACACCCATATTCCTCATATAAAGGAGACTTGAACTTGAATAGTTTGGAGATTTGAAGAGAACTATAGCTCTACTAGAGATTTGACATTGATAATCACCATCACTAGTGACTATTGCCTCCTTATTGATATCATTTAACCACCATCAACCAAATGCTATCATTTGACCCAGTTGCCTAATCACCGTCATTTGGTCACTTCACTTAAATACTATCATTTCATCGTCATTGCCTAACCATTATCGTTTGACCACTATTGCTCATCTGACCCAACCCATTCATCATCAATTGATCACAATTATCAAACTGCTTTCACATCATCATCACGACCACCTATTGCCACCTGCTCACCATCGTCTGATCAATACTACTCAACTATCTCATCTCCAATATTCTCTCTCACATTAATAGAAAGATAAACTTATATTATATATTTGTAATCCTGTCATCTCCACTCGAGGGGATGTCAAACACTATGATTTTTCTCTCTTATTTTTGAGTTTTGCATATTAAAGTTTTGATATAAATTATTTTTTTTTTCTATGTATTTGATTATCATGAAAAACTAGGACATATATTTTTTCTCTTTATAATTATGATTTACATATTCCATTTTTTGCTTGAATTTATTAATAAATTCAAATCAGAACTCTAAAAAAAAAGCCTTTAAATTGTAATTAAATTCAAGTTAATGATATAGTTTTTCATTGGTGGGGATTTACCTATTTCGGAAATATTCCTAAAATTTGAAAATTTTCAATTGCCCCCTAAACTAACCGCCAATAAACTCGAATGCCACCAAATTCCCTCCTCCATCAATTAATTGCTTGAGCGCGCACTTTCTCTTCACATCTCTTCGCTTCCTCTTTCCTACCGTCTCTCTGTACCTATCGATCACTTCGGATTCTACAGCAGAATCGAACCTCCTTGGTTCGTCTCTTCATATCCTTTTCAAGTGGTTCAAATTTTCTTCTAAAAAAATTAGGGTTTTACTTTGTTTTTTTGTTACTTTTTTTTCAAGATCTAGGGTTTCTCTGAGGGCTGTGGGTTGGGATTTTGGTTCTATTGTCTGAATATAATGGTTCCAGGTGGAAGATGGCGGGCAAGGGTGGGAAGGGCCTCGTTGCTGCTAAGACGACCGCGGCATCCAAGGATAAGGACAAAAGGAAGCCGGTTTCACGCTCTTCTCGTGCCGGACTCCAGGTTTAGATACCTACTTTGTCTCAGCCACTTCTCTGTCATCCTTTTCTTTTATTTGCAAAAAAAATCTATCTTTTACATTACTGGTAACGCTCTGTCTGGTTTTTTTTTCGAGCTTCTCGAGCTCGTTCGCGTTTATCTTTTTGGCGAAGCGTGATTCTGGCTATGCCAGTAAGTTTGTGGTCTGTTGCTCGGGCCTGGACGGCCCTGCGAAGCATTTGGCGTTATGTACTCAAGAAAAGAACGATTTTTGCCTATGCCCCTGTTTTTTTGTATTCAAACTCAGAACGACGCTTCCACTTTCCCACGTTTATAGTTAGTATTTGAGATAATTCAGAAAATAATCTTAATTTTGACTTAAGGTTAAATTCATAAATTTTATGTGATTCGATGTATGCTATAGAGCAGATTTTCTATATACATTCAATTACCTTTGAAAGGGATGCGAATTCCATTTTGAATTTGTAAAACTATTTAAAGATGTTGAATTTAGATCTCGGGCAACTTATTTTAATGTTTTTGAACCCTGAAGTTGCAGCTTGTCGTGTTTATCATATTCGGTATGCAAGCAAGGCTTATTTTGATGTGGTGATAAGATTTTGTTTTGGTGTTTTTTAATAAGATTTTATTTTTTAGAATTTTCTTTTCCAATTTAGAAAACCACTTTTTAGTATGGTTCATTTTGTGATTTAATTACTTATTTTTTTGGCAATCTAAATTTGAAAACTCGCTGATTCTAATTGTTTTGTTTTGGTTGTTCTTAGCCTAGAGGAAGGGAAACAGATTCTGTAGCAAAACTTACTTTTCTTTACAACAAGCTTGAACAATGATCCTTTAAATATTATGGTCAAATGCAAACTCAAATAATTATTTTCTTTTGATTATTGCCACATCTCTGTTTTGTTATAACTTTCTTGCTTTTTAAGAAATTTGTGTGTTGAGATGTTATAACAACCTATCTGTTAGACTTAGGTGCTGTTTGGTAGCAGGATTTAGGTTGGATTTTAGGCGAATTTAAGCTAAATCCAGCCAAACAGCCTAAAATGCAAAGCCAAATCTCACGGTAAATGAAAGCTGCAATTGATGGAAAATTCTACATTTTTTTGTGGAAAATCCCAGATTTCCGAAATCCTCTTGCTCAGTAGATTTAAACGAAAGCGGTGCTATTTGCCTCATCTCCACACCCTCACCTCTTCAAAATTGTCAAACAGTCGCACTGGTTTTAACATGATTTATAATGAATGTTACCAAACAATTTTTAACATGATTTATCATGAATATTACCAAACAGTTTTCATAAATTTACAATAGTTTAAAAAAAATTGCAAATGGACTTGGGCTTTGTTTGGATGGTTTTCTTACTACTTTGTGTAGCTGTTTTTTAATATAAAAAAATCTTGAAAGTTGTTCCAAACAAAACTTTAAAACTGACCCAAAGTAAGTTGCTTTGAATTGTTTCTGTCATTAACTTTTTATGTTTATTGCCAGTTCCCAGTTGGTCGAATTCACCGGCAGCTAAAATCAAGAATTGCAGCCAATGGTCGTGTCGGTGCAACAGCAGCAGTGTACTCTGCAGCCATCCTTGAATACCTTACTGCTGAGGTTTTGGAGTTGGCTGGGAATGCCAGTAAGGACTTGAAGGTTAAGCGAATCACTCCTCGCCACCTGCAACTGGCTATTCGCGGTGATGAGGAGCTTGATACTCTCATCAAGGGAACCATTGCAGGTGGTGGAGTCATTCCCCATATTCACAAGTCCCTGATCAACAAGTCTACTAAGGAATGAACATAGTTTCGTATGCTTTGTTTTGCTTATATGTTTTGCTTTGGATTTCTGGACCGTTAACATAGATTGAAACAGTTATGTTATGTATTCTGACTTGTTATGTCTTGGTTGGTTCTCCTTGTTAGTTTTATGTGTTAGTTGTAGAAAAGATGTGGATTCATGGTTTTTCATGTTGTTGTGAACGATATCTTGTTCTTCTTTGCCCATCATGTTTTGTTTTGGCTTTCTAACTTTGTTTATACTTTTCTTGCTGCTGAGACATCAAATTCATAATAAGCAGGTGGGTACCAGTAGTAGGATCCATCCTGCTTGTTTGCTAGTGCTGAATGGGATTATTACAGTTAGTTTTGGATGGCAAGAATATATAGAGAAAATTAATGAATTCATGATTTAATCAGTTTTTTTACAAGTTAATGAAAAGATTTAATGATTTTTTTAGGAGTATGGTGGTTAATTTAAATTAGGAATTGGAGCACAGTGTTAAAAAAATTCAAAAAGAAGCAAATTAGTTAAATAGAATGGTGCATTCACCTTAATTAGTCAATTTAAATTCTAAAATTATTATAGCAATGTGTTAACTAACTTGGTGTATTCAATGTAATGTGTTAAATAGAATGTTGCATTTCATTGAATGTGTCAATTTGTTTGGCTTATTTTAAATATGTTAAATAGTGTCATGCATTAAATGGAATGCTCTATTTTGTTTGGTTAGTTTACTTAGCTTATTTTAAATATGTTAAATAATTTGATGCATTCAATAGAATGTGTTATTTTGTTTGATTAATTTGTTTTTTATAATTTTTTTAAAACTTTACTCTTATTCCTAATTTAAATTAACCATCTTGCTTGTTTTTATAAAAAATTGAAGGCCAAATGATTTTAAAAAAAACTTAATTTTTTTTAGTGATAAGCATGCATACATTTAAATTCTTATATATGTACCTATCTAATACTTATAGTTTTGTATTTATTTATATATTATTTAAATGTCTAATTTATATTAAATAAAATATATTTTATTAGAAATACATTACTATTAATTATATTTTTGATATTATTTAAAAAAAAATGAATGTCACAAAAAAATATAAAAGTTTAATTACTAGATAAATACATAAGAAGTTATTGTAAAATTATTTGTTATATAGTAATTTTGTCAAATGGAACAACCCAAATAATAAACCCTAAACCCAATCCAATCAAAGGGAACAAACTGAATCAAACATAATGGTCACAGAAATACATGAAATTACACAGTAATTGCATTAGCCGAATGCATATAACAGCTCTCTTGTGTGTTTGCTCACCTAATAAATTTCCAACAAATGCAACATTCATTTATAAAGAACTTTACATAGACCCATCAGCTTATCATAACAAATGATCTGAGACCCCTCTGCATAACTAACTCTCTTTAACGGTCAAGATCAGAGAATCCAGCATTTGCAGTGACGTGAATCTGGAGGGCCCTCAAACCACTTGTCCCAGGTTGGGTTTACAGGTCCATGCGTTCTGCAAGAGAATATATATGTAATAATTGAGCAAAGTAGAGAAGCTATGAGGGGAAATTATTGGGTTCGGACACTTGACGCCATCCATAATCTAATGAATATGTGCCATATCACCTCCTACTTGGTACTGCTCAGTACCGTGCTTGGTACTAAGCAGCACTAAGTAGTACCGAACTCGGTACTGGATGATGTGGCTGCACCTGATTCGTCTCCGAACAATAAGTTGCGTCCGGTGTACGAACCTAATAATTTCCCAGCTATGAGAGCTACAAGATTTGAAAAGAATAACGTTGAGATTTTACATTGGTAGAAGAGGGTCAGCATGGCTTTCTATCTTCTGCAACAATCTGGCAATACATAGAGCAAATGGAAAATTTAGTTCAATGCTTTGGTGTACATTAGAAATTGGAACCCTTTAAAAAGGTGGAAGTTGTAGGCCTTAATACTCTTGTAGTGATGCTGATACTTTCTCAGTTCTCTCGAGCTCCTCTACCTCTTCCTGTCCATCATGAGAATTTCATATAGAAATTAGTAAAATAAAGGTTTTGTTTGGGACGGCTTTTTCACTACTTCTTAAATCAATTTTTTAATAAAAAATTAAAAAAAAATGTACTAAAAAGCTGGTTTAAGAAGCAATAAATAAACCGTCCCAAATGAAGCCAAAATGTGCATCAATAACATATTCAGTTATATTACTCAAACGTACCAGAGAATCTGAAGTTCAGATTAGTGTAAAGTAAGAGTTTAAGAGTGTCATCCTGGGTATTAGATATGATGATTAATGTTTTGCTAAATGTTACCGTTATAGCTTAATCATGACTAATTGGTGTTAGCTTAATGAGTTAAACTTTAATTACTTTTATTAAATGGTTCTTCATAGCAAGAAAACAAAAGAAATCCATATTATACTAACATCTCGTGCTTCTTATTTTTAACTAATCCCTCCTTACCTCAGCCATTGCCAGTCATGCATTCAACCTTCTTCTCCGCATTTTCATGTAACTTTGATGAATCAGAAGGCTGAGAACAGTCTAGAATAGGAAAAAACTACAATAAAACATTTAAAAACATTTTCTTTAGGCCAAAAAGTATACATATTTAACTTTCTTTTAATGGTTTGTGCTCAGTAATTTAATCAAACCTTGTCATGAACAAAATTAGACTATCACATAGCTTGTATGAATCATAGCTTTCAAAAGTTAATATAGAATACCAACTCTTGTAAAGTTCACAGTTTTCAAAATAACTTCAAGTTCTTGTCTCTTTGCGTTTTTCTTTTCCTTTCTAAATATGGTTTGAGTCCCATAGGAAATGACTATAATCATCAAGAAACTCGACCAAGTAATTTCAAACTCAAGTTGAAAAAAATTGTTAAAGCATGTGAGAGTAGATTTAGTTTCACATTGGGTTGATGTAAAATATAGTGTAGAAATACCACACAACTATAAGTATAAACGTTTAGGACGAAAATGTGTTCGATCAATTGCATATCTAGCCCAACTTTGATCCCCCTTGTAGTTTACACTCCAACAAAATTTTCATAAATCTATACATATATATCCTAAAAGCCTTGCACGTTAATATTTTCAACAATAGACTTAATAATTATTTGGGTTGAATTCTACATCAAAGGGAACAACTAAGGGTGTTTTGTTAAGGCACATGGGCTTTGGGTTTAATTCTACATCGGAAAGTAAGAAAATATGTTGGTGTAAAAATAATAAGTGGTTGGCTCTCAATCTATAGACTTAATAATTATTTGGGTTGAAAATATGTTATACCATTGATGTTTTTAGCTCAACTACAAAGGCACTTTGGTTTCATACTGGGTGATGGGACATCAATGTATGGAAATTTTATCATAAAAGGGGATGTAGATCGACCGCCACGATTAAGTCATTATATTATTAGTTGTTATGTGTGTTGTATGTGATTTAATTTAGTTTGTGAACTTTTCCTTAATGTTATGTTGTAAGCCCAAGGGCATTTGAGAACTTTTCCTTAATGTTATGTTGCTATTTGTGGATTGCTTTTCTTACTTGTTTGAAGCTTGTTTTAAGCATCCCCATGATTAATAGCTTGATGATTTTAAATTTAACTTATGTTTAATTTCATAGTGCAAGTCTTCACATGCTAGTCCTATATCACAAGGACTGCAAACGAACCAAGACGAGCCAAGTATGTTCGTGTTGATATTTGAGTTCGTTTATTCTCATCTTGTTAAAGTTCGGTTCGAGTTTGATTCGAGCATTTTTGTTTGTGTTCAAGCTTGTTTCATTTAAATTAATGGATGTTCATGTTCGATTCATTTCGTACTTATCGAGCTTTAAACAAATGAGCCTTATTGAGCTATAAACAAGCTCTATTTCTAGATGTACATTAACTTAACAAACGAGCCTTATCGAGCTATAAACGAGCTCTACTTTTAGATGTACATTAACTTAACAAACGATCATTATCAAGCCTTCTAACTAACAACTACAAATCTTGTTCGTGAACATATCTAGCGAAGTTTTTTAAACTATCGAACAAGCTTGTTCACGAACATATCTAATGCGTATTCTTGAGCTATCAAATGAGCCCGTCCATGAACATATCTAATTAGTATTTTCGAGCTACCAAATGAACTCGTTCATGAACAAACGATCTATGATTCATCTTATATTTGTTCAAAGAGCAGGTTGTTCGTAATTTTAGGTGGATGCTGGAATTAAAAATAAATTATTAAATGATTTTAGATGAGATCAGTTAAAATAATAATTAAATTGTTAAATTAAACTATATATATATATATATATATTAAAACTCTAATATAGTTCTAATCGAGCTCTAATCAGGCTTATTAACAAACTTATTCACGAGCGTTAAACGATATTGATCATGAACATAAACAAACTGAACGCCAAGTTGTTCAAGCTCGTTTATTTAGCTGTCGAGTATTTATTAAAAGTATTTAAACTCATTTGTTTACCTTATCAAACGAACATGGATAAGCTCTTATCGAGCCAATTCATGAGTAGCTCATCGAACGTTCGGTTCATTTGTAGCCCTACATACTACTTAAAAAAATGGTATCACTTATCAAAGCAAATGATTTGGTTGATAACAAGTGTAGTTCATACAATTTGTCTCTCCCATTGTTTTTGTCCCTATTCCACCACACTTCAACAAAGTTCAAGAGCAACTGAATTGTATGACAACCACATGATTGAATGTGCTGATGCATAATACTTGATGAAGCTTTTGCTTGAGGGGGAACGATAGACAATGTAGAGTGTTCTCACATGAGGGGGTATTGTTAAGGCAAGTGAGGCTTTGAGTTAGTTTTATATGAAAAAGTTGAAAAATATAATGTAGAAATACCAAATTATTAACCTTCAAACAGAAGCTCAAGGTTATAGATTTAAATGGGTTAAACCATTAGTATATCTAGCCCTATTATGAACCCCTTTTGATTTCACATTCCTCAATATATTTATCATAAGAATATCCACAAATTATAGAATACCAAATCTGTACTTTGTAGCATTTATTTATTCCTTTAAATATGATATGAACTCATAAAAAACGTGCCTGAAAGATGCAATATAATAAATCTCTTGAAAAATCATGCCCAAACTAAGGTTTACAATATTCTAGCAGGTTCTAGTTTCCAATCTAGAGAAGATTCTCAGCTTCAATATACTGTGGCAACCAAGGGTTTAGCCCTTTAGGGTTTGTTGTTTTGGCCTTGAGAGGGTCCAAAATGTGTTAGGGATGATGTATAATCCTTGGGAAGGGTTGAAATGGCTTGGTATTCAAATTCCATGTAATGAGAAAGTGATATGCCGAATTTTAACAAGTGGGCTTCAAGATTTTAATGTTTCAATTGCTAGGCATTCTGGGACTTGAAAATACTTGGATATGGAAGAGGAGTGTCTTAAGAATATTTCTAAGGATTTCATCGAATCCTAATGAGGTATGATGAGTCAAATGGAGGCTAAAATCCAACTAGGTCCTATTTAGTTTAGTTTGGCTGACGGCTATAGGAAAAGGTTTTGGATGGGATTTTATGGGGAGAATGCTAGGAAATGGGTATGAGATGGTGAGAGAATGGCTGTAGAATAGTTTTACCGTGTTTTTTTAAAGTTAATATATAATTGATTTGCTACTAACCAAAATAACAAGGTTAAAAAAATCACCGAACCTCTTCAAGTGAGAGACGACCACCAAATCTTCTATTCTTAGATGTAACTAAAATTCTTGTAAACACAACAACAACACTTTTCTTCCTTTTTTTTCCTAATGCTTATATAGTTCTAACTGTTAAAAGACGAGGATTTGAGAAGGAAAAGCTTATTCTTATTCATTACAATCTTCCTTATTTATAGATCTATACAAGATGTCATAATGCGGAAATAATAAATTGCAGATTTAATACACAAATAAGAAAATAAAATCTTTCCTAAAATCGTTCCCTCATTATGGCGTGATCCATGAGAGTATCCCACAAATTGATCTTTGTGTCCGTCGGATTCTTTGTACTAGGAACGGCTGGATTTCAACACTAACATTACATTTGAAATGCACATAAAAGGAGAAAAAAATGAGAGAGTGGGAGGTTGGCCACTCCATAGTACGATAGAGAGTGTAACTATCCATAACTACCCCTCTATCTTGCCTTGACCAACCGACCAACCAATCAAGCATGGGCCTATACTTAATTTGAATTTACTCATTCAATTAAATATGTGCACTTATGAAATTAATCATTCCCTCCAATATTTCAAAATCCAAAGTTAAAAATTTGAAAAGTTTGAATTTCCAAAGTTTATATTTTTAAAAACTTGGAATTTTTTACTTAAAATTTTCTAATTACTACAAACTCAAAATCATCATGATATAGTCTCTTATAGCATTTAATACATAAATAAAGATCAAAATAAAGTTATAATTAATAGGTTTGCTTATAGTCCTTAGTTCTTGCATCTTCCAACTTCCTTCTTGCTTTGGACTTTAATGGTTGGTCCATCTCTCTTTTGAAAGCTATCTGTGCCACATCATAAAATATTGCCAGTACTTTTTAATTTAAGGGGCCATTTAAAATTACTTTTATTTTTTAGTTTTTTCTTTTTATCGTTAATTTATTTCTATTGTAACATAAAGTAAAAAAACATGTTT
Source organism: Dendrobium catenatum (assembly GCF_001605985.2). Classification (NCBI taxonomy): domain Eukaryota; kingdom Viridiplantae; phylum Streptophyta; class Magnoliopsida; order Asparagales; family Orchidaceae; genus Dendrobium; species Dendrobium catenatum. The sequence continues at coordinate 58,519 of NW_021319896.1, read as the reverse complement.
GATATTTTATGTATTTATTATTTTTAAAAATAAAACTCCCAAAAACAATCACAAGCTCATCATTCAAAACACTAGTAATTACTAATTCTTCATGCAATCTCAGTCATCTTCTCCACAGAAATTCTAACCCCACCCAATTTGAAAGGGAAACCCACCGGTATCTCTAGGAGCCCGGGAAACCATTAGCTTCTCATCATTGTCAACCTAATTCATCAGCGCTTCAACATAACGTGCGAGCGCTCATGGCTGAGCAACCAATCAATGGACAGTGTTCTCTTTGAAGTCTATAAAGAAGGATTTGAAGGAAATCTTATCATGTGCCGACCATGATTGCGAGCGGGGAGATTTTGGACACTAGGGAAGGGTAAGGATGGAATTGAGGTGGACACTCAAGATTGCCAAGCTCGTTTTGTCAGCAGTGATCCAACTTGCATTGAGGGAGAAGGAAGGGAGTAGAAAGTAGTTTTTTTTTTTTAAATAGAGGAAAAAAGGAAGTTGGGAGTAAGGACAATTGGGTTGAATTTGAGGGAGAATAAAAAAATTTTTAAACTATTAAACATATTTTGGACTTATTTTTAATGCTTTTAAAATAAAATAAAATTTTAATAAATACATATAAAGTAAAGAAACATAGTTTATCCTCTTTTTTTTTTGTCAAAACAAAAATAAAAATAAATATTAAAAAAAGATACCAAATTCGGCCAATGCTTTTGATTATTATAGAAAAAACTAATAAAATTAGTTTCAAACAACTTAAAACTGCAAATTAAATGAAATAAATAATGTAAAACCATGAAATCCATGAATTATGAGTGCCACATATATACAACGCCTATCCGAACACACTTAGAATGAAATAAAAAAGGATAGGTAAAAAATGGCCATTTACGCTTAACAATTCTACAAACTCCCTCACTAATCTGTTTCAACCCAACTAAGCCACAATTATTTGTAATTCCCATCAATGCGCACCATCTTGTATGGGCTGATTTTACGAAAAAAAAAAAAATCACAAATCTCTCATGCATTGCACTATTTTAGATCAGCACCTGTTAAAACTGATCCATAAGAGCCACTTAATAATACTTCCAACTGAAATTTAGAAAGCTAGTACAAATCAAGGTTTTAAAATTTGGTTTTGGGCCCATCATAAAATTTTTAATTTCGATGTTTTTGATCAATTTGTCAGTAATAGTTGTAGTTACAGTTTTTTTTATTATAAAAATAAAAATATATATCTAAGGTATGAAAGAAAGAGGTTTATTTAATTGAGATTTGAGTTACAAAATGTAGAAATAAGAAATTTAGTGAGACTATAGTAATAGAATTTTAGTAAAATTTTGATGATTACTAAAGAGTTTTAGTAAAATTTTGTTTAACATCTATGAGTTTTATGTTGGGGGAACTTGCAGCGAAACAAACAAGAAATATAAAAGAAGCGGAAATAAAAGAACACCAGGATTTAACGTGAAAAAATCCGAAAGCAAAAAAAAAAAAACTTAGGAGCCTCACGATACCAAGAAATCCACTATAAAAATGCAAGAAAATAGTGCATATCTCGCTTCTCTCTAACTCTCTCTTTGTATCTCTACACCCTTATACAAGAGCAAACAAAGAGATACAATTGAAATAACCAAGAGACACAACCCTTAATGAACAACAAGAATAAAACTACCCAGCTGGCCTCCCAGCAATGCAGCGCCAAGTTTAAGCGCCGCGGCGCTCCCACTCTAATTCAGTCGGCACGACAGCGCCGCAGCTCTCTGCTTCCTTATTTTTTTTCACCAAACTATGCAGCGGCAAGGCGCTTGAGTACACAGTGCCCGGGTGCTTTACGAAAAAAAAAAGGTGTAAAGCACCTGAAACCAAGCAGGGAAGGACCCCCTGCAACCCCCTAGTAAGCACGATAAACTAAATTGAGGTCTGAGACAAAAATACAACTCGATTAATCAACACAATCAGATTCCACACAAAACTAACATTTTAGATGATTAATTAAATTAGTTTATGATTATGTATATTTTATATGTTTTGCGAAGGTTTTAGCAAGAAGATTAAAATAAGTTTTGTAAGAAAATAATTTTGAGCACTCTGCTAGCTGTGATTTTTATTGTTAACTAAATTACCAAACAACACACGATCCAACAATTTATCACCATCATCAAGCTCAAAATGTAGCAGAATATGTGAAAATGGTCTAACAATTAACATTATCATGGGCATTATCCTAAGATTATATATCCCATCCAATACTGAAATATAAATGTTAAATTCATAATAATTCTTATGAAACTTTTTTTAAATAACACATTATCTTATATTTTAAACCAGTTATATAATATCCTACCTTTTGAAGACATTTTTTATGCATTATTAAGCTTTGATATCACTTTTTTTTAGCTAATATATTATATTTCATAATAGGATCTCTTAAGGGCTAGGGCTTCCAATGCAAGTCTAATATAGGATGTAGAAAATGACGCAGTTCAGAAAAAAAAAAAAATGTAGGTCACACTCTTATAAACTATAACACTTATTCATTACCTTTGATGAAATTGAAAATGTGAAAATAAATAATTTATAGGAAAACCTAATGGCCCTCTGCTAGACATAATGACTAAATATTCATGATCAAGAAAGTCATGCAAACGATTTGAAATCCACATGCTTGCTAGAAGCAAGATTACACCAAATTTGATTACATCACTCTCAATCAAATAAGACAACTTAAAATAAGGAAGATAATAACAGAAAATGAATTCCTAAAAAATAACCTTCATACACGTCCAACTAGTCGTTATTCCAACTAAAGTATAATCAGATTCCCTTTTTAGAAATCTTCAAGTCTCTTACTTGAAAAAAGCAAGCATTCAACTAGAATATTATTCAAGAATCAATAGACCAATTTTTATGCGCCTAAGACAAATACTTTATTCCATGAATCATAAGAAAAAAAAAAGCGCCAACTTCTAGCTTGATACTGAATAAAGTGCCAATATTACCTCCTTTATTTAGGTAATTAGTGGTCTACACCTCAAAACCGTCCTATCGGAAAAATCACTTATTAGTGCTGTAATATCTTTCTAACAAGAGACAACGTTTACCCAAGTCAAACAAAAAACCATTCCTAAAATAAACAGTTTAGAGACCTTTTCAACCTTCATTAGTGTCAGCAATACCATCAATCAACAACAAAACACAACTAATTAAGCTAATTAAAAGCCAAAACGGGAACAAATAGAGCGATGGAAACTACCTCAAGAAATCGCGCTTCCTGCTCCAAATGCTTCAGCTCGGCCAAGATCCTGTGCTTTCCCCTCGCGTCCGCGGACCCCGGAGGGTTCATATCGCTCGCCGCCACCGCCGTCGACAAGGCGACCGTCCTCCCCTCTCCATTCGCCTTCATCCCAGCCTCTCCAAATCGCTGATTTTTCTTCCTCAAACCCGACGACAACCACAACGCGCGGTACACGAAATCCAGATTCCCCTATGTCGCTATAGGGGAAGCTATCCACCATTTATAAAACAAACGAGCATGCAGAGAGATAGAGAGAGCGACAGAGAGATTGGAGCCCGATGCGCCTCGAGAAGCTTTATTTAGAAACGGAAAGCGGAAAGGTGAAGGAACGGAAAGGCGAAAGGGAAAGGCCACCAAAAAAAAAAAAAAAAACGAGGCGCAATGAGAACTCAAACGAAAATGGGTAAAGGAGCTTTCTAAGGCTGCGCACGTTCAGAAGTTGGTCTTGCGAGTTGCAGTGAGGCCCACTCTTTTTTGCAATTTATGAAATCTGTATTTTTCAGGGTGGGCTTCCGGGTTTGGTTTTGCTAAACGTGCAATAATAAATTTTACAATAGAGCTTATATTTTTGTGATATCACTATTAGTCAATTTATATACTTATAAAATTATATAAAAAAGTGTACTTAAATTTTAAGAAGTAGATGCAAAAGGTTTCTTGAGTTCTCTCAAAAGGCCTCCTTTCTAATGCTACTTTCTCTTACAGCTTTGAAAAATACTCTCATCCTAAATGGTCTACTCCTGCTTTGATTGGGTTTGAGGACCTTCTTCATCCTATATTTTTCTCTATATCCGTCTCTTACCTCTTCGTCCTTTTTAGTTGATACCCATCTAATATGAATTGAAAAAAAAAAACTCTACTTCAATCAAATGTCCCCTCGTCTATCAATTTCTCTCTAATTATATCACATGCTAGCATAATAATTTATGATTCTCTAATGGTATGATCAAAGATGGAGCCAAACTGTAGGTTTTGACTTTTGTAGGTTATACTATTGACAAGAGACATTTATATTGTAATATCCTAAAAAATGATAGCAAGTTCTTGAAACTCAAAGGTACACTCAACCTTCTCTATTTAGCTAGTATTTTTTTTTTCTATTCAAGTTTAATGTGCTAAAGTTCTGGATATGATTAATAATAGAGGTTGTTCTCAACTTAAACTTGTAAAAGAAAGCTTCAAAGAGGTTCCTATATGAGTGAAATTCTCCAACTTTTCTCTCTTGCTATTATTAAATTCAAACATCAAAATATTAGCAAAATTTATATTACTCTCACTACTAATCCCCTCATTGAAAAACGGGCTAATTAACTTTTACGAGAGTAAGAATGCAAATATTTACAAAATTTGATTTATAAGATTTCATCACCTTGACTATCAAAGGTAAAAATGTTCTTCAACCTATCTTATATGAATGGAAGCCTACCCCTTGAAATGTATGCGATACATTTGATCTTGACTCTTCTAACTGCTCTAAATCTTCCACCCACCAAGCACTGACCTTATATTTTGCCTACTTTAGAAGGGTTAGAAGCCATACCAAGAACAAAAAACAACTATCATTAGAGGAAATAACATCTTAAAACTCATTTTCTTCTCTTTGTTAGTTGCTACTTCGATAGCTGCCCCAGTCCTAAACCCACCAATCTCTTATCTTGTAAACATCACTAAAATTATTGCACCTCACCCTCTTAGGAAGAAAGAATCCTCAAATTACCCTTATATATCTCTCAAACCACCTCTTGCTAAGGCTCATAGTCTTTCCTTAATAACCCCTTCTCAACCAAATAACATTGGGAATGCCTTTGATAAATCAGACAAAGTGCTTATTGACACCAACACTCAATCTTTGAGATTACCTAAGCTAGAGAATCTTATTCACACCTGAATTTGTTTACTATTATTTAGCAACCTAACTAAAAAATAGGAAATGCAAACCTATAGGTGCTTTATTAACTTAGTGATTATATTTCCTAAAATTATTGCTTGGAATGTTAGATAAATGGTGATGCTAAAATCCCTAACTACATGAACTTAACTCATGATTAGGAATAGACCTTGTTTGTCTACTTGAGGCTAAAATCTCTTCTACTTCTATAAGTGATTCTTTTATGGATTTGTCAAGAGAAAGTTGCACGAACTTTAATTTTTTTTTCCCATCAATGGGCATATATGGATTAAATATGGCTCCTATAAATTCTTCTTCTCTACCTTAGCCATTCAATCTCAATACAAATATGGTCGGAGGAAGGTTGCAAAACTTTCATTTTTTTCATCAATGAGGTATATAGATCAAAAGAGAATCTTATAAAGTCTTCTTCTCTAGCATGATCATTCAATCTCAATGCAAATATGGTTGGTTAAGTTTTTCATCCAACAACTTTATACTTATTACTTTTATATATAAAAAAATGATGCTTTGGAAATGAAGTCCATATGAGATTTTATTATTAATTTGGTTGATGTTAACTGTGAACCCTAGCTTATTATGGGAGGCTTCAACTACAAAAGAAAGATTGAGGAAAAAATGGGTTTTTTCATAATTTTCCTATGAGCTTGTTGATTTTAAGTCTAACATCTTCAACTCTGGCTTATATAAAACTCCCAAACATTAGTTTATGTTTCAACTGGTTTAATTTGACAATGTCTTTATATGCCTTCTTAATAGACCTTTTTGTAATAATCATTAAATAAAATATTATCCACAGTCTCATTTCAAAGTTCTTAGCCCCTTCACATTTGGCCACTCACCTATTATTATCAAGATAGGAAACACACATATAATTAATTGCAATTTTATGTATAAGAACACTTATAGCCACTACAATAACTTTTTCAATATTGTTCAAGATGCTTGAAACATTTAGGTTAATGGAGATCTCCCATTTGGTTTATGTAATAGGCTAAAAAATGTGAAGTCCAGCCTATCTTCTTGAAACTCCTACACCAACATGTTTAACTCTATAATTTCTTTAAATAAAAAACAAAATCATAAAGAACTTCTTGAGAGATTTTAATTGTTGCTAACATTTATGAATATAAATGAATAAAATAAAGAGCTAAATGTACGTGGCTATCCAAATGTGAAGATGATATCAAATTTTTATACCAAAGAATCAAGAAGAAAGGGAATTATAATAACATGAGAGAGATATCTGGTATTAATGTGTCACATTTTACAGTGTTCTATAAAGGTAGGCCACTGAACTTTTATTGAGCAAATTTTGACATTGTTAGAACAAATCAAAATTACAAAGGCATGTGTAAAACACCATTTTAAAACATTTATTGAACTACAACGTTATTTTTTAGTGTGCAGATTATTTTCTAGTCAATTAAAACTACACAAAATTCAAATTACTTGGTATAAATTTTTTAGAAAATATTCAAAATATTTATAATCATGCTCTCTATAATATATATAAAGTTACGCGGTGAAAGTTTTATTAGTGTGAAGTTCTATGTGTTTTTCGCTAATTGAAATACAAATTTAATCAAAAGTTTTAGAAAATTTTTATATTTTAAAAAATTGAGATAGACATAATGTGACTTATCTCAATCCAACAGCAACTCAAAACAGGATTTCCCTCTCCAAAACCCTCTTTTTTCTCTCATTCTCTCTCATGTTTGGATGGTTACTTGAAAAAAATGATGAGATTAATAGAATTTAAAATATATTTAATGAGCTCATAATGGCCTAGAGCTTTGGTGCTCAAATGGGAGTGCTATGACGCTAAAAAATCTGCAAAAACTTGAGTGCACGAGGATGTAATGTCACTATTTGGCGCTTTGACTAAACTACGCTTGAACACCCAGCATCGCTGTGCTCCAAAAGTGACATTCCCAGATTTTGCCAAAATATATACCAAACACTTGGGACATATACTAGAGCACACCCAATCATTTTCATGCATTAAAACACTCTTAAAGACATGCAAATGATTAAAAAACTTAAAAGTTCAAATCTTTACCTTTTTCCAATTAGGTCAAAATAGGTAGAACTGAATGATGAACCTGGAGGTGTCACAACTCTCCCCTCAAAAAAATGCCATCCTCGACATTTCAAAATAGATCTAGGTACAACTATCTCATCTTAGACTCTTTTTCCCCAAGTAGATTCTCTTTTAGTCTTGTTCTTTCACTGAACTCTAATCATAGGAATTTATTTACTTCTTAGCTTTATGAAACAATAGGCCAGAATTCTCTCCGGTTCTTCCCTGTAGCTCAGATTCAGACATACCTCAATATCTTTGGTAGATATTCTATTTCCATAATCAAATATCTATTTCTCAAAAGTGACACATGGAAAACATTATAAATTTTTGACATATAATTTGGCAATTGTAACATATAAACAAACTTTCCAATCCTTTCGACCACCTCAAATGGTCTAACATATCTTGAACTCAACTTTTCTTCATTGTCAAATCTGTTAATGCCTTTTATTGGCCTAATCTTTACATATACTCCTGAAATTCCACATCCCAATGTTTAGCATCAAAATATTATCGTTGTCTGCCATGTACAACCTTTGATAAGTCTGTGCTCAAACGGATCTTCTCAATAGCATCATCAACTAAGGTTGGCCCATTCAGATGTCTCTCCCCCGCCTTTGTCTAAGACAATAGTGTATGAAACTTTCTACCATATAAAGCTTCATATGGATCTATACTCATGCTTGATTGAAAATTGTTATTGTAAGCAAACTCGATCAGAGAAACATAATCTTCCCAACTGTAACCAAGATATTGAACACAGAGTCTAAGAAGACATTCCAGTACCTGTATAGTCCTCCCAGACTGCCCATTAGTTTGAGTATTAAAAACTATACTGAAATGTAGTTTCATTCTCAATCCTTGCTAAATACCTTTCCATAATCTTGAGGTAAACCATCCAACCCTATTAGAAGTTATAATTCTCGGTATCCCATGTAATTTGATAATCTCACTCTCATATACTTACACCAATCTATCCATTGAATCAGTATGTCAGATACGAATAAAATGTGCAGATTTTGTCAATCAATCAATAATAACCCAAATAACATCATGGCCCCATCTTGACATAGGAAAACTCATAGAAAAATCTATAGTTACATCTTCCCGTTTCCACTCTAAAATGGGTTAATGGCTCCAAAAGATCTCTCGATCGCTAGTGCTCAACTTTCACTAACTAATAGGCTTCATGCTTTGATACAAAATTTTTCACATCCTTCTATGAGCCTCATGTAAAATCTATCGCCTAAGATCTTCCAAAATAGAAACCCATAATCGATCCTTGCCGAAAATAATATTGGAATTAGATACACGCAATTCAAATTTCTTATTATATCCAATTAAATCAATCAACTTTTGATACTTAGTATTTGACTTCTGAGCTTCATGATCCTTTATTGTAAAGAAGGATGAATAATCATCGAAGCAAATATATCAGAATCATTCTCAGTAAAAGAAATCACCTCAAACTATAATATCTCTATAGCTCGTATCTAAGACTGCTCTGAAGTGAGCTGTCGAAATGAAACTCTAGAAGATTTTCTGCTCAAAGCATCTACTATCACATTAGCCTTGCCAGGTTGATATTGAATAGTTAGATAGTAGTCTTTTAATTAACTCAAGCCATCTTCTTTGCCTCAAGCTCAGATCCTTTTGAGTAAATACACACTTCAAACTATGATGATTAGTGAAAATATCACACATGATGTCGTACAAGTAATGTCACCACATTTTTAAAGTAAATATAATAACAGCTAACTCCAAATTATGTGCCAAATAATTCTTCTAATGTGGCTTCAACTGTCCGCAAGCATAGGCTATAACTATATCATATTGCATCAAAACACATTCCAAACTCTCAAAGAAGCATCACTAAATACCTAAAATCCTTATGTAGCAGATGGAAGAGCCAAAATTAGAGCAGAAGTCAAATAATCCATCAATATTTGAAAAGCTACTCTCGTACTCCGATGCCCAGATGAAAGCTAATGACTTATGAGTTAGTATCTCAGATGTGCAGAAATCTGAGAAAAATCTTTCACAAACTTCCTATAATATCCAGCTATTCCTAAGAAACAATGTACCTCAAACACAGTAGCAGGCCTCAGCCACCCAGTAATTACCTGAACCTTCAGGAGATCTATAGAGATACCATCACTACTCACCACATATCTCAGAAAAGAAACACTCATAAGCCAGAATACACATTTAAAGAATTTTGTATATAGCTGGTGCTACCTCAAAGTCTCCATCACAATCCTTAGATGCCTAGCATAATCATTCTCATAAGTAGAAAAAACTAGAATATCATCTATTAAAATAATAATAAATTGATACATAAAATCTCTAAGTACTATGTTTATCAGATCCATAAAGACTGTTGGAGCATTTATCACCCATAATGGTATGAGTAAGAATTCCTAGTATCCGTACCTCATATTAAAATCTATCTTCATTATATCAGACTCTCTCACCTTCACATGATAATATCAAGATCGTAGATCAATCTTTGAAAGTATAGAAGATCCAACAAGATGATTAAATAAATCATCAATCTATGACTAAGAATACTTATTATTAATAGTGACATTGTTCAACTCTCTATAGTCAGTACACATACACATTATATCATCATTTTTCTTCACAGATAGAATAAGTGCTTCCCATAGAGACACACTAGGATGAACAAATCCCCCATTAATCAACTCCTGAAGATGAACCTTTAACTCCTGAAGCTCTTTAGTCACCATCATATTCAGATATCTAGAAATTGGAGCATGCCCGAAAATATATCAATACAAAACTTTGTCTTTATCCAGAGGCGAACTAACTAACTCCTCCAGAAATACATTTGGAAAATCAAATATTACTGGAACATCATAAATAAGACTAGACTCTATACTCTAATACCTGACTGATGCTAGGAATGCCATACAACCCTTCTTCCATAATTTATCTATTTTCATAGTAGAGATTAAATATGATAGAACTCCTCCAACTCCCTAAAATGCACACCTCTCATTACCCAAAATTAATATAACTATCTTCTTTATGCAATCAATATGAGCCTCATACCGACTCAACTGGTCCATACCTAAAGTAACATTATACGAAGAAACAGATAATAAAATCAAACTAGATGTCCACTTCTTATCAGTAATCCCAATACCACATAAATAAAATCTACTGGCTACTATATTATCTCTCGTCAATGGAATAATAGAAAGAGAAATATATATTATAACTAAAGTCAAGTGCAGTAAATCAAAGAAACATTTAAAAAATGAATGACTTAGCTCTAGAATCAAATAAAATATGACTTAATTGATTATAAATATATATCGTACATGTCACTATATCTGGAGCATCACGTGCCTTCTCCTGAGTCAAACTGTATACACGTGTTTGAACTGGAGCTAACGTAACAGTGCTACTAGACTCTCTCTGACCATAGCCAGAAGGTATACTTGCTACAAAATCAGATCCTTTGCCTCTACCATTAGAACTCTCAGTAAATGTATGAAGTGGAGTTGTCCTTAGTATCCCTTCATGTCTAACATAACTCTCAGATCTAGCTCAAATTGTTGGTCTATTTCTACTTGTGGACACTCAATCATCTTGTGAATAACATGTTCGCATCTGAAATACTAGTCAATCATCCTATAACATTGATCGAAGTGATGTCTATCATGACTCTTGTACACAGGTGCCCCACTAATAAAACTCCCAGAACTATCAATACTGCCCTACTCAAAGCTGTCGTAGGTGCAGACTATCCATATTTCGTAGACTCTCTAGGTATAAATTTGCTCTTTTTCCAGAAAAGCCACTATCAAAAGTCTACCATTGAATTTATTTTTACTAGTAGTCCACCGCTACTGAGTAGCTATTAGATCATTGTCTATCAAATGAGCTCTAACCACAAGCTCAAAAAAATTAAAAATATAAAATGGCACTAGAGCCTATCTTAAACTATCTCGGAGTCCTCTCAAAAAACTTATAACATTTTTCTGTAGGAATGCTCACCAACTATGGAGCATATCTAGATAAACCAATGAACTTTGCCTCATATCACATCACCATCTTGCTCCCTTGAACCAATCTCAGAAAAGTTTCGTGCATATGTTGTCATGTAAAAGTATTACAAACGAGGCTCTAAACACATCAAGAACTCCCCCAGGTAATCAAAGAATTAAATCTCTCCTGAATTTTCTCCTCATGCTGGCCCATCCACCAGTGCTCTGCCTCACCATATAATAAAAAAACTACTAAGGGTACCTTCCTCTCAGGAGGACACTACATCCTGTCAAATGTCTTCTTTAGTCTCCTTAACTAATCCTCTACTGCCCTGGGCTTAAAAATACCCTTAAATCTCAGAGGTTTCAATCTCAAAATATTTATAAATGTTTGTCTACCTCATCAGTTCTCACAGTACAAATCCTGTTCTGTGTCTCGCCAATCATTTGGGCTATCAGAGTAGTAAACTGTAAAATTATGTCAAAATTGATTGTTGAAATAGTACTAAATATAGGAGCTTCCTGACTAGCACTCTGCCCATCTGTCATATTTAGGTCCGGCGGATCCATATTCACATAGAATATGCAACTAAACACACAACATGTGAAACAAATAATAATGAACACTTTGAAATACACAAAACTACCCCATTTGTCTTATAAATCAATTCCTATAGCCCTGTTTTACAATCCATTCTAAAATTATTGCTTTGATACCATAACAGCTTGCCATACCTTAACTTGATCAGGATATGACATATTGTGTTGAGCTATGACAGGTAAATCATAAGACCAAGTTTTGAAATATTTTAGATTCACTTCCAATTTTATTTCAAATAAAATTACAGACTATAAAGCTGATAAAATATTCAAATATTGAAAATAATCTTATCCATAAAGTTTCTTTTATTTCATCAAAATAAATATCTACACTACAACACATGACTATAGACAAGAGCTATGCAGCTAAAAATTAAATTATTCATGACTATATAAAAATCAAAGTAGTAAAATGCTTATCAACTCAGATCTGATTGTGAACGACTAATCGTCTGTCTCCTTCCCTTTCCTAGATTTTGAAAACCTAAGGCAAACCAATTTGAGCCATAACATCTCAGAAGAGTACATAAGCCAATCTAAAATTTTGAATTCTCTTTCATCACATATTTTATTGAATATTTAAATGCAGTTAAATATAATTTAATAGATCATTGTACTAAACATAACAGTTATCCAATTTTTTAACTAACATTAATGAGCAGATGAATAAATTATAATTCATATCATATAGTAGTTCATATTATGTCATAGACATAATCTCAAAAGATTCTTGCCCCATATGTCTTATTTTTGTGCTTATAGCTCTAGAATATGCTCGTAAGCACTAATACATCGCTTATAGCCACCAGAATATGGCTTTATAGTCACCGAAACATGCCTTATATGCACTAGAATAATCCCTGATACAAATAAAATCTCAAAAGATTCTAGTCACTTATAACTCCCAGCTAATATTTTTCAATCATATTAGCATATATCTCTTCACATAGGCATATATTTCACCACATTATAATATTTAAAACAAAATTTAGCACATGTCAAATTTTCATAGTGTTTTATAATGACTTGCCACTGAACTTTCTACTAAGTAAATTTTTACAATGTAAGAACAATACTAAATTACAAAGGAATATTTAAAACACCATTTTAAAATATCTATTGAACTAAAACATTATTTTTTGTGCAACTAAAATTGCACAGACTTCAAATTATTTGGTATAAAATTTTCAGAAAATATTCAAAATATTCATAATCATGCTCTCTATAGCATATAAAAAATTACGTGGTGAAAATTTTACTAGTGCAAAGTTATACACATTTTTCGCTAATGTAAATACAAATTTAATAAAAAATTTGAAAATTTTATATTTTGTAAAACTGAGATAGACATAATGCGACCTATCTCGATCCGGACAATTTTTTCAACTGGGTCAATGGCTGAAAATGGCTTGAAGTGGCTCAAAATGCAATTTCCCTCTCTAAAACCCTCTTTTTCTCTCTCCTCTCTCATGTTCAAGGTACCTGCTCATAAGAAATTATTATATTAATGAAATTTAAAATATATTTAATGAGCTCATAATGACCTAGTGCCGTGGCGTTCAAATCAGAGGGCTGCGGTGCTAAAAAATTTGCAAAAACCCGAGAGCACGACACTGCAATGTCACTATTTTGCGCTTTTTGGTTGAGTGCAGCATCGTTGAACTCCAAAAGTGACATTATCAAATTTTGCCAAAGTTCACACCAAACACTTGGGACACATGCATATTAGGTTCACCCAATCATTTTCATGCATTACAACACTCTTAAAGACATGCAAATGATTGAAAAACTCAAAAGTTCAAATCTTTATCTTTTTCCAATCGGGTTAAAATGGGTTAGAACTGAATGTTGAAGTTGGAGGTGTCACATAATGACCTTTCATATTCTCAAGATGATATTGCCAATGAAGCCACATTCCACTTCACTAAGCTTCTCAACAACAATGCTAATATCTCTCAATTGTTCTCTAACATTCCCATGACATAAGTTCTCTATGATTAGGATTATGGTTATTATATATCCACATTTACTAATAAGGAAATTAAAGAGGCACTTTTTAGAATTAGGGAAGATAAGACCTCAGGACCAGATGGTTTTCCTTTTCAAAAAAAATTTCTCTCTTCTTTCATTGATGCTATTTAATAATTGCTGCTTCTTCAAAGTATTCTACTATAACTTTAGTACCCAAAAAAAAAAAAAAAAACCCGCATTAAAATTCTTAATATAACTTTAGTACCCAAAAAAAAAAAAAAAAACTCGCATTAAGACTCTTAATGACTACATGCTTATATCTTCTGCTAATGATCTTGTGCTTTTTTACCACGCTAATTGTAACACTATTAATTGTCAAAATCTTATTTTAGTCACATTTCATTAATCAAATGGCCTTTGTGCTAACGCAAATAAATATGCTATCTAACTCACAAGAATTAACAGATTATCAGCCCATATAGACTACTTATATTTTAATTAAAACGAATCATCTTTACCAACAAATTCTCTTAGCCACAATTTTAATAATTACTCTTTTAAAAAATGTGATTAAAAAGTTTAAAACTATGACAAAGTTGTAGTTTCATTCACACACAAAAAATACTGATAATCTAAGACTTCGTTTGAGACAACTTTATTATTACTTTTAAAAACAACTTTCTAGTATAAAAATTTCTCATTCAAATAATTTTTGTATTATAAAGTTGTTATAGAAAGTATTAAGAAAGCTATTACAAACGAAGCTTAAGAAGTTTACCATAAGAGAGATAATTTGCTTGGGATACTTAATGCTGCTAAGTTGCAGCAGAAATTTCTTAAGGATTAAAGAGAGACATGCATCATGTACTTAAGAGAGAAATTAATGCTGCTCTAAATTTGGTTATTACAATGCAAAATCTAGTTGTTTGAAAGTGTATATAATTTGAACATAATTTGTCACAGGTACTCAACAAATTTCGTTTCATCTCACAAGTGGAAGAAGCATGTATTCAGCAGATAAGAGCTGCAAAATAAAAAATAAAAAAAAAATTTGAGCAATTATCCATTCAACTTATGCTAAAAAAATTTAGTACTACCTGCCAAATAAGAATGTGGAAGGATTCCACGGAAAATTTATTCTGTAAATCGACAGACATGGTTTGCTTCCAAAGGAATAAAGCAAGAACTGAATGGCCCAATATCTGCAGTAAAGTCGAGAAGATTTTCATTGTACCTAAGCATAACAATTATAAACTAGAAAACTTATTTTCATATATTTAATTTCCCTTATAAGTGTATTAATTGAACATACTGTTATGAGCTTGCTCCATGGGCGAGAAGAAGTGGCTCCAAACACTATTGCAATGATATAAACCATCTCTAAGAGACAAATGCAAATCCTAAAAACCTGTTAGAATCCAGATGAGGCAATCAATAATATATCGAAGTTAAGAACTCTACTTATTGATGAAATATGCCATATATGATTTGACTAATAAGTAGCTCACCTTTTTTGGACCTAGACTAGCAGCTAATGAACGAATGCCAAATTTTTTATCTCCTTCAATATCTGGTACATCCTGTTGATAAATCATAATTATAACTCAAATGTGCAATATAACAAAAATATAAGAAGAGCTTCTTGCAAGTGCCAAGAATTAGCAAAATCAATATAACTGAATGATGTTATCTTTCAGTAAATTATAGTTTTTTCCCTTTTATTAAAAGCCTAAGTAATGCTAGATTTATCTTTATTGGCATACTCGCTAGCATTTTGATAAATCTTAAATTATCGCCATAATTGAGAGCAATCTACTTTTGATGGTTGATCTCGGCAATTTAATTAGAGATATTCACTACAAAAAATCATCCTGAATATGTAGTAAGAATGCCTATTTATAAATTTATTGATAGAATATCGAGTTCTTTTTCATTAGTTGGTCTAAATATACATCTTTTTTAATCATATTATATATTTTATCTTTAGATATCTCAATGCCTTAATGATCTTTAAATTGAACGATTATGAGATTGTTAGATTCTTCTCATTGAGGCTCATTTTAGTTATAAGCATGCAAAATTTGAAGTACATATAAAATTACGAGGAAGTAATTTTATGAAAAAAACCCGGTGATATATGAAGTTGATCGAGTACATATGATTTTTTTGGCTTTGTATATTATTCTACATATGTTTAGAAGAAAGCATGTATTTATCACATAGTTGCCTAATCATGTGCATATTCCTAAGTTCAATATTGAGATTCAGTTAGAATACTTTATAATTCACAATGAGTTTCTTTCCCTTTTTAACTTAATATACTTAATTGCATCCTGAGGTAGAAATGATAAAAGTTTGTAAAAGAAATATTATGCCAACTATAAAAAAGGCTTCAAAAATATCAAATGATTAAGTTTATTTAGAAGGTTAAAATTTAAAGGATCATGTAGTTCTAAATTTTATACAAATTATGACAATTGCTTTAGATTTAAACCATCATTTCTCTATTAATTTGCAGATGTACCTTCAATAATGCTACCACAACGCAAAACATGCTCACGACAATGGTTCCCAAAATTAATGGTCTTGAAAAGTCAGTCTGCCTTCCAAGAACAAAGGTCTGCACAATTAATAAACACTTAAACATTAGTTAAATAGTTTATATAAAAATAGAATATTGAAACTGTTAAAATAAGTTTAAAATTTAGATTTTATTAAGGAAACCTACACATTTACATCATGACAATATTTACTCTTATTTATAATATACCCTTCCTCATATATACATTTAATGATAGATATAAACTCATTAAATGAAGACCTTGTTATAATGTTAGAGAAAAGGATCAAAATGATCCCTCAATTCTTTGTGAATAACCAAAATGGTCCCAAACTCTTCTGAGGGACCAATTTGGTCTCTCAACTCTTTTAAAAAGGGACTTTTTTTAGTCATAACATTAAAATTTGAGGTTAATGATGTTAAATTAAGAGATATTTTAGTCATTTTTAATTAAAATATTTATTAAATATAATTTTCAAGTAATAATAATTTTTTTTAAAATTATTAAATATTTATGTAATAAAAAAGTTATTAATAATTCTAGTTTTTATTTAAAAATCATTAATAATTCTAGTTTAAATTTAAGTTCATTATAGAGACTAGAATTATTAATATATTTTTTTATTAAAGAAATGTTTATTAAATTTTTTTTAAATACTATTACTTGAAAAATACATTTAAAAAATAATTTAATTAAAACATAATCAAAATACCCCTTGATTTAATATCATTAAGCCCAATTTGATATTAGGACAAAAAATGTCAAATTTTAAGAAGTTGAGAGACCAAATTAGTCCCTCAAAAGAGTTGAGGACTATTTTGGTCCCTCACAAAGAGTTGAGGGATCATTTTGATCCTTTTCTCTATAATATTAATATTGTAGTCATTATTACTTCTTGCATATATATATTAGTTCAATTTTTACCTTCAAAAATTAATTATCTCTTGTATTATTATATAATATTAGACAGGTCATCTCCAACGAGTCGATCATATCCATGAACTCCTTGGCTAACAAAGCCAACCATCCTTCGCTAGCATTCATCAATCCAGCTGCCCAAACTTTCACTCAAACTCACTCTTAACAATTATCTATCATGACGAGCTCAACTACAATATCTTCTTCAAGATATAATCTTCTTGATTATATTAATGGTGACACCCCATAACCCACACTCACCACATACTAGGATATATGGTTATGAAATAACCAACCCAAATAATTCCATTTGTGTCTAATAAGATCAACTCTTACTTCATGCCATGTTAGCCTTATCTGAGCCACTCATGTGAGTGGCTCACATATTGCATCATCCTCATAATCCAGTGATGCATGATAAACTGATCACATGTATGTTGCTAATCGCTCATGATCACGCATTGTCTTCCAAAAAAAAAAATCTATCCTAAATAGCTTGTGGCGAAAGTTCGGCCACTACGTTTCTCCAAACACTTAAAAGTCTCGATGATCAATTTTCCCTTGTTGGATCTCCATTACAAAAGGCTGATCTCATCCGCCACTGCATAATCGGAGTTTGAACATAATTCAAAAAAGTGGTGGATCTATACCTGCAGGAGAACAATCGATCTCATTTAAAGCTCTCCATAATAAACTTGTTGAATATTAAGACTCTCCTAAATGCAGCCAACGGAACAACGACTTCTCTCCAATTATGAACAATAACTTCCACAAACGAAACTTCAGTCAACACAAAGCTAGATGCTTCCAAAAACATTCTAATCCAAATCAGATGCAACAACATCAAGCCTCCTCAATCAACTCACACAAACAGTGAAAAACCCAAAACCTCTCCTACTCTCTCCGACTCACTCGACCTCTTTTTCTCCTTCATAATGTTTTATTTGCTCCTAACATGTAGCAAAATTTTATATTTATCTATCAATTTTGCACAACTAATCATACATCAATTGAGTTTAACCCACCTCCTTTCGAATCAAAGATCTCACTATGGGGGTACCTCCCATTCGATGGCAGAGCCAGAAAAATATGTATGAGTGGCCCAACATCAAAGAGAATCCACTAAATTTTAAACAAGCCAATGTCAACCTAAAACCAATACCTTCATTGCTGGCATGACCGTATTGGCCATCCATCATAAAAAATCCGAAATCTTATTATATCCACAAATAAATTTCCTACCCATTAAAATCATCTCATGTATCCTTCTATGATTCATATCCATGTAACAAAACTCACAAACTACTACCCTTCAACATATCAAATCTGTTTAGTCATCACCCTCTAAATTTGGTGTACTCTGATGTTTGGGATCTATCCCCAATCCATTGAATAAATGGTCTTTTATATTATATCATATTTGTTGACCGCATCGGCAAATACTAATGAATACTTTCAATGGCATATAAATTAGATGCACACAAATTTTCCCAAATTTAAATTCATGGCTGAAAAAAATATCTACACTCATATCATCACTATATACACCAATGGTGGTAAAGAATATCAAAGTCTAAAACATCAATGTGAAACAAAAGTCATCCAACAACAAATTTCTCCTTCTTACACCCCCAATATTTTGCCTCTGCTGAATGATGTCATTGTCACATCACTGAAAGTGGTCTTAAACCACTTCAATGTGCAGCTCTACCGCTTTCCCTCTAGCCTAATGCATTTGATACTATAGATTATCTAATTAACCGTCTAGCCACTCTAGTTCTAAATCAAAACCCTCCATTTCAATGCCTTTCTAGAAAAGCTACAAATTATCCAAAGCTAAAGATGTTTAGGTGTTTATGCTTCCCACGGCTTAGGCCATACACCAAACACAAACGAGAAAAATATTCTAAACCATGAATTTTTCTCAGATGCTCTAACCTCCATAATGCTTGCTCAATAATCACGAAATTATCTCTCAACATGCCCAATTCGTAGAGCACAACTTTCCATCTTTATCCAACCTCCACAATAACGACCAAATAAATTCCTTTGCAATATCCAAATGGGCTGCAATCTCTCCTTGACTTGCGTCCATATCTTTCAACACATCAAATTCAAATTCAAAACTCAAATCACAACATCACACTAAACATTTGCCAAACCGGCCATCCCCATAATCATGCCAACCATTATATTCACCCACAAAATATCCTCGATCATCATCTCCACTAATCAGAAACCCAAATCCACCCATTAATGACCTTTCTAATGGCGTCCACAACAAGCCCTCAAAACTTTTGAAGGGAAAGATGCCATGTGCATAGAAATGAACGCTCCATCAAAACAACACTTGAGGCAACCCAATCAAAATATAGGGGGTTGGAAATGGGTATTCGGCCTCAAACGTTGATTTGATGGCACCATTGAGTGTTACAAAACTTGCCTTATTGCCAAAGGTTTTCACCAAAGATCATGCATCAACTATATTGAAACATTCAATCCAATTACCAAACCAACAACTATTTGTGTTGTAATAAGCACTGTCAATTCCCAATAAAGGCCATTATATCAACTAGATGTCAATAACACCTTTCTCCATGATCATCTCTTAGAAGATGTTTTTATGTTTCAACCACCCGATTTTGTCGATGACTAAAAGCCACATCATGGATGTAAGCTTCGTTGCTTTCTCTTTGGATTGAAACAAACATCTCATGGATGGTTTGCCGAACTCAAGAAATTTGCTCTCTATCTAGACTTCATCAACATTAATATGATCCATCACTATTTACGGACTACAAAAAATAGGTTTTCATCTATTTCTTAGTATATGTCGAGGACTTACTCATCACTGGCAACTCATCATCAATTGTACATTTAGTGTAATTGAAATCATATTATCAATCACATTTTTCTTCAACTTGTTGGTAAAAGTACTTTTTAGTCATACTTTACTTACTCTTAGTGACATCTTTTCAAGAATGTGACTATATTATTTTGTGCAATTAAAAAATTTTGTGACTAACATTAACTATTTCGCTAATGTTTAATGTACACTATGATTACAATTTTTAGTCACACACAATTAATAGTTATACATTCTCTTAAAAAAGATTAAAATTATTGTTAAAAATATCATTTTAGTCAAATTAAATTGTAAGGGAATGTTTTATAAAATTTTAATATTTATTAACATTATTAATCAATGCATGAATATAACTCAATTTTTTGGCAATATGACTATACTGTAATTTTATTGGAAGTAAAATTAGTATTATCAGTTAACATTATTAATACTTCTTATTTAAAAATTATGAGTATATTCTTAAAAAACTAAGGGACTGTTTGGGAAGGCTTCCATATGCTTTGACTTTTTTCAGATTGCAACCACAGCTAAATAGGTTAATAAGAAAATGCTGTAGATTTATAATGTGATGAGAGAGGATATGGGTCATTAAGATCTAAGTACATTTAAAAATTTTTAATCAAGCAAATTATACTATATGAATGTAGTTTATGACAACAATAGTTTTAAGTAATTATGAGACATTAATAGTCTTAAGTTAATGCAGTTAAAATTATATTTGTTGGCTCAAGAAAAATGACACGAATACATGAATTCCGCTTTGTAGTAGTAGGATTCCATTTCTCTTAAGTCAGATTGAAGTTAACCAGATTTTCCCTGAGGGTAGTGTCAGGGTTTAAAGATCTGGGGTCCTTACTTCCCATGAGCGCAAGCACTCATAGTTAATTACCCCTCTTACTACGTAAGACAGAACTCTCGATTAAGGATGAATAAACTTTAGATAATTTTATTCTCAAAAGTGGGGGAAATGGAGGTAAACCCGATCAAGATCCTATGGTTCCGTCGTCCCGGATATACCATATATAGATTTTAGTCTACCAACACTAACAATCATTGACCGTAGTGTCCAGGGAATCTGATTAGCAGCCATGGGTTGCCTCCTCTCAGGGATCCCGAGTAGACTGAAGTGGAGATGTGCGAATTTTAGTTTAGTTTAATTTGGGTTGGGGCTTATTGCTCTATTTGTGAGTTGCCCAAGAATTTGATTTAGAATGGGGCTTACTGCTCTATTTATGAGTTGCCCAAGAATGAGTCTTACAACCTAACTCTACAGTGAGGCTGCCTGGGGACTTTTTATTGTTTAGGAAGGACTTATGATTTTCCTTAGGAAATAGCCTGAAAAAGCGGGTCTTACAATTTTAATCGTTTAGACCAAAATGCCCAAAAGTTTAAATTTGATTGTTTAGAGTTTATGATTATTACTATTTATTTAGCAAATTTCTTAAAATGTGGGGCTTATGACTTCAGTAAGAAGTTGCCCGAAAGCGGGTCTTACAACCTAATCCTACAGACTAGGATGCCCATTGATTTAAATTAAATTATTTAGGATTTAGGATCATTACAATTTATTTAGTAATTTTCTAAAAAAATATGGGTCTTACGACTTCACTTAGAAGTGGCCCATTGGCTTGTTTAGTTTGGGTTGGGGCTTATGGCTTTCTTAGAAGTTGCCCGTTAATTTGTTTAGTTTGGGGCTTACGGCTCCACTTAGGAGTTGTCCGGAGATTTAAATCGAATAGGTCTTATGACTTCCTTAGAAGTTGCCTAACGGTGGGTCTTACGACCTAGCCCTGTAAGTTAAGCAGCCCGAGTTGTGGGTCTTACAACCTAGTCCTTTAGACTAGGATGCCCAAGGGGTCTAGGTTTGTGTCATCACCTAAACACTTCCCTTAGAGATCAGACTTACGGCTTCTATTAGAAGTGGCCGGGGGTTTTAATTGGTGGTTAGGAGTTAGGTCAATTTTACCCAAAACTTCACCCTAAGATCGGGCTTACTGCTTTCCTACGAAAGTTGCCGGGTAGTGGGTCTTATAACCAAGTTCTTATAAACAAGGCTGCCCAAGAATTTTGATTTTTGATTGTGTGTTTGTTGAGAAATTTGTCTGTTGTTTAGGATTTGATACTTGGAGAGTTTGAAAGATTTGTGATTTTTATACTTCGGGGCTTTGACACTTGCATTAGTGTTTTAGTTGTTCTGTGCTTGTACCATTTTCCCTACTATAGTAGTCAAGTACTCTTTCTGTTTTCAGCACTGTTGCTCTACTAGCTTTTTGTACTTAACCTTTATTGCTTTTCAATACCCTATACTACCTGTAATAGCTTAGATTTATTGGCATTCATTTAATTAATTTATAATGTACTGACTCTTCACTTATTTGTTTGCAGGTGTTCGAAGCCAATGGTTGCAATAGTTGAGTCTCGCAGTTGCAGGTAGTTCAATTTGAGTGTGTTGAGTTGTTTGTAAAGTTTGTACAGTTTGTGAGAGTTGATCGAGCGGGGAACTTGTACAATTTGTTTGAGAGTTATTATTTGAAGAGGATTTTGGAGAGTTTGAGAGCCTGCACATGTCAAATAGTGAAAACATTCTTCCCTCTCTTTTTCCATTTTATTCATTGCATTTCTATTAGCTCTGATTAGTTAATTAAAAATTCTTTGAATTTTAATAATTAATAATAAAGATTTTTAAATTGCTCTCAAATTTAAAATAATTATAATTATATATATATAACTCTTAAATTTTATATAATTGATTAAATCAATTAATTTTAATTAATTTTGAATAATTTTGATTAATTAATATTAATCAATTAATAAAATTTTTATTAATTAATTGATATTCAAAATTTGATTGCTCTCCAATTTATTTTTTTTTTAGAGGTCCGTGCTTATAATAGATTTTTATTATCATTATATAATGTTATATACAATGTATTATAATTCATAAGATATATATTATATATATTGATATATAGAGGGGGGAGAAGGATCGGGCTAGGGCAGAGCCCGATCGGCTCGGGTCCGAGGCACGCACGGGATCGGCTGGGCTCGGAAGCTGGTCGGCGACGATGCGGGATCAGGCCGGCGACGGGTTCGGCTTGCTGGAGTCGACCGGCTGGGTCGATCCGAGGAGCGAAGTTGGATTGCAATGAAGGAGCCGAAGAGCGACTCGTTCGCTCTCTGGGAAAGAGCCGCAGAAGCGGCGTGTGCAATCTCTTCTCCTTCTGCGATGCAATAGAACCGAACAACAATGACGAAAGTAGAAGATGAAAGGCCGACCCTAGCCTCCTCACGAAACAGCGAAGTCAAACAGTGACAACCAAGTCGGACGGCACGAAGGAATCGGAGTCGAACAGCAACAATGGAGTCGGAGTCGGAGCGAATGAGCAGTGTAAATCCCTTTCCGAACTCTTTCGTTCCTTTTATTTGTTTCTTTTGTCGAATGGTAGTTCCCGAAACGAAAGAGTCTGTTGTACACAACTCTCCTTGGCCTGGTGGTTGAGAGCTTAGGCTTCCAACCAAGAGGTCCAAGGTTCGAGTCTATGTGTATGCGTTGTGTGTGTGAGTTTGCCTTAATTGGCCTAAATGTCCCAAAAAAAAAGAGTCTGTTGTTCAACGGAGTGATTATTTCGTCCTGTTACTGCATCCGAAAACCAATACTAAAACGCCACATCACTAAAGTGCTCGGCTACAGCCCGCTTGTTATTGCTCGTTATTTTCACCGGATGGAATAATTTTTCCGTTCAGCGAGGTGGGGCTGACAAGTGATTATTCCGTCAGGTTACCGAATGCATCCGAAAGCCAATAACAAAACGCCACGTCACTAAAGTGCTCGGTACCGTGCTCGGTACAGGCGCTCAGTACACGCTCGGTACACTCGATATGCTCGATATTTTTTACCTGATGCAATAAAAATTCTGGGGCCGACAGACGCGGGTATGTCGGTTGTTTCCAAATTTTCATCTGTTTCGTTTCATTTCATTTTTTTTAGTCAACAATATTATTAATCATTAGTATCTTAAAAAATATTAAGATTTAATTTATATTTTACTTGCTTTATTTTTTAGTCACACACAATTGATTGCATGGCTAAAAGTATCTGTTTAGCCATCTTTAATAGGAAAAATGTTGTCAGAAAACAATAGTCTAACTTATTTTCAAAAATTATGATCACATTGTCAAATATTTGGCTAAAGTTGTTGCTTTATAAACAATCTTAATATTACTAAGAGCTAATATTTAGTTACATATTTCAACAATCTATACTCACAACTTAAAAAAAAATTTAATAAATGAAGGGTGTCATATATTAGATTATTAAAATAAATTTATGATAATAAAAAATAATAAAGTGAAAAATGAAAGATTATAATATTAACATATATTGATGATTAAGTAATAAAAAATAGATAATTTCAATATGTACATTAGAGAATAAAAAAATTCACCAATAATGTGATTATATTTCATAAACATGGAGGAAAAACTAAGGAAAATTTAGTATCATGTAAAAAAATACTGACCCCAAATTATCTAAAAAAGCTTGCAAAATAAGCAAAATTAACATCTAGTATATTAAAACAATAATTTATAAAATAAATATACACATTTTTTTATCAGAGTATCTTAACTAAAGATTGATAAGAATATATCTCAAAACTACTTAATTTTATTTTTAGATGAGCATAATATATGGACAACTAATCAAAATTTATATTGATCTAATTTTAAAATAAATTTAATGAATTTAAAAATCATCTTTATAAAAAAAAATTAATTAGAATATTCTGACCCAATTATTTTTCCAATAAATAGCAAATAAATAGGAGGTTACAATTACAAAGATAAAACCTGCATGTGAAGAAAAGTTGATATTTGAATAGCTATTCCACGGCCTGCAATTATGGATAGTGCTGCAGTTATTTCACGTTTCTTCCATCTTAAAAAAGGTAGCTGTGGGGGAAAAAATATTTACTTTAGTTGATAATATTTATCAAGAATGTTAGAAAGAAACTCATAATTAGTTTTTAATTTTCATAAAGTTCAATATAATATTAAAAATGATCAAACTAAGAAAGCAAAGGAGGAGGTGCATGAAGAGAGGAAATAAGGTGATCATATGCCCTCTATTCAACTAGAGGAGCTTTTTATTAAGAATATATTGACGAAAAAATAACTAAGAATTGAGCAAAAACAAAATGCTCTAATTGAATTTGTTCATTGAAAGGAGGACATAAGAGAATTTGTCACCAAAATGAGCCATGATAATGAGTCCAAGTCATACAATGATGAGGATGTTGTTATGGAAACTCAAAAACCTATTCCATCTATTGAGATTATAAATAAAGAGGACGCAAAAAGAGTTAAGATTGAAGAAGTATATATGATAAAAAGGATAAGAGTTTGTAAATAAGGACACCAAGAAGTTGAACTTTGAAATAAAGAAAATGTAGAATGAGTAACATATAATAAAAGGCCGAAGGAGAAAACGAAATATTTACACAAATCCATCGAGCATTGTCAAAAATTTCTAGTGGATCTATGTGCAATTAACCCTCTCCACCCAATAAATGAAGAGAAATTGTCTTCGTTTAAAGCTCGAATGATTGGTATTATAGATAACTCAAATGAAAAGAAGATTGGAGTGAGGAGTGCTAGCGCAACATGGTTTTAACACTAAATGCACTCACAACTTAAAGAAAAAGGTAACATTTTTAATGCAAACATAGTTGTATTATAATAATGCTAATGTTACAATGTTGTTTAAAATATGGTTTATTATTTTGAAGCTTATAGAAGAATTTTGCTTCTAATAATGGAGCGAATCTAGCTCTACTCTAAGACATTTGGATCATAAATAACTACCAAGGATAAACTATTTGATTAGTACTATAGAACAATAATTTTTGAAATTAATGAGTAGAAGAAGCTAAAGGAGCCGCTGAAGTGGCCATCGGTTGTATTAGAGTATATTATTGGTGATGAGGAGAGATTCTTCATGAGCTAGTTAGATATAGAATTTGTATACTATCCAATGAATTGAAATAAGATTCATGGGATAGAATATGAAACTACATTCTCTAAGAAGTTACTGATATTATATGACTATGATCTTTCTATTGTTTCACCAAATGAATTGGGCCAGGCAATGACCCCAAACTGTAAATGTTTCCCTACATTATTGGAATAGGTTGATTTGTTTACACATAGGAATGAAATTGATACGAATCTAATCTCAACATAGCTAAAAACAACAATAACAAAGAGAAAACACAACAGAAATCAAAGAGACAAAAATGAAATTATGGGCTAATGTCTTTTAATATTGGGACAACTAACCAAGATAGAAGTTGATCTGCTATTCGAGAGGTAGATCGACTCTGTACAAACCCTTGGTGCCGCTAGGAAAAACTCCAAAGAGAACTAAAGCAAAAACACAAATCCCATAATAAAAATAGAACAAACTAATTAATCCTCAGTATGTCTTCATAATTCCCTTCCAAATCTAAATTCAAATCAGCCATCTTTCCCTAAATAAACCTTCCTAATTCCCTCCCAATTTTGATTTTCGACGAAAAGTAATTAAATGTAGAATTAATTCCCTTTAAGGCCCCCTCTCTCCTTGCCTGCCGCCCACACTAGTGGGGCCCATAGGGCTCTTCCATCCGCTAGCTAGACCAACCCCTCTTGCTAGGGCTAGGTTGATTGGCTAGACTGGCTATGCCGGTCCATTAATACTCCTCCCAAAGAGCAACCTTGTCCGCAAGATAGAATGAAAGAAACTGATGCTAAATCATCCGATACGATTCCCATGTTGCTTCATAGTCGGGCATATCCTTCCACTTGATCAACACTTCTCTAACTCCTACTATCGAGCAAACTCCTCTGACTTCTATTGGATCCAGGATCACTTCCATTTCTTCTATCAAGGCCATTGACAACATCACTGATGGATTGTGGTTGCCAATAACTTTCTAGATGTGACACATGGAACACTGGGTGTATGGAGGAAGTAGGTGGTAGTTACAAACGACACGTCATGGCACCAATCATGATCACGACCTCATAAGGCCCATGGTACCGTGGAGATAACTTCTCATTTCCTCAAGATAAGGTCTTTTGTTTGTACGGTCGAATTTGTAAATATACTTTATCATCCACCTTGAATTACACATCCTTTCTATGCTCATCAGCCTGCTTCTTCATAATTTATTGTGCCCTTAGTAGGTTCCCCTTTAGCTCTCACAATATTCTATCATGTTCCACCAACTGTTATTCTATTGATGAAACTAGAGTGCTCTTGCTCCCATAGTATACTAGGTGAGGAGGGCCTCTGCTATAAAGGATTTTGAAGGGTGTAGTCTGCGCTGTACTATGGTAGGATGTATTATACAAATACTCAACCCAAGGTAGCCACTTTACCGAGGCCTTGGGTGTTTCTAAGACAAAAAATCTCTAATAAATCTCTACACTCCTTTTCACCACCTTGGTCTGCCAATCCGTCAATCGATATTATGTTGTACTTCTCTTCAAATCGGTTCCATGCATCTTGAATATCTCTCTCCAAAACTGGCCAGGAACACCTTGTCTTTATTTGTCACTATAGACTCCGGAATTACATGTAGCCCGTGTTGCCATGGAAACCAGCATGTATGGGTGTCGCAGGAGAATGAAATGAGCATACTTGTTCAACTTAACCATTATTACTAAAATCACTGAAACCCCCTCCGATATTAGCAAACATTCAATGAAATCCAAGGTTATCTCTTCCCATACCTTCTCAGAGAGAGCTAAAGGTTGCAGAAGTCCTCCTGGAGCCCTTGCCATGCGTTTGAGTGAAATCATAATAACCACTCTCCTCCTCAAGCTTGAACTCCATCTTTAGAGAATTCCAATCAATATTGGTCTTCCCCAACTTCTAAAGCCACTGTATTCCCAGTATCACATCGGTGCTCCCCTAAACCAATGCTAGAAAGTCTTCCAATACCTAAATCTCTGGAAGGATTAGGATCACCCCTTTGTAAATTCCTCTACTCCTTACTACTTTTCGTGTTCCTAGCATAATCCCAAAGCCCCCTCATGCCCACTAATTTTAGTCCCAATTGATCCATCATCCTGCTGGAAATAAAGTTATGGGTAGCTCCACTATCCACCAATATTACCACCTCTTGATGCTCGATCTTCCCTTTAACCTTCATGGCGTGGTTCTCGTTGTGAACCCGACAATTGATGTAAGGAATACCTCTGCAACATCTTAGTGCAGGTGATCATCTTTCTCCTTATCGCTGACTATCAAGTCCTGTAACGAATGACCCTTAAAACCGTGGCTTGGAGCGAACTTCTCATCACACCTAAAGCATAAACCTTTGGCCATATTCTACTGAATTTCTGACTCAGTCAACCTCTTGAAGTTCCTCCATCGTCGTACTCTTTGACCTCTAACCCTTGGGTCTACCTTCTGAATAGGCATCGTCTGCATTTTTGGTGTCAGAAATGTATTGGTAGTGTGGTAGGAGACTCCCAAACTGCTGCTATGGCCACTCCTCTCCAAGGAGTTCTTATCCTCTACCAGTTGGGCTAACTCTATAGCCTCTCCTAAGCCTTGTACTCTCAGTATTAAAACGGATGCTCGCATATCAGGCTTGAGCCCCTTCATAAAGTTCCCCTCTAGCATAATTTTTGACAATCTTCCCAATTGGCTCGAGAAGTACTATGGTACTCAATCATCATCTCCTCCTGCACTAGAGCAAAGAATTGTTAATAGAAGTCTCTTTCCCAACTGGTTCGAAAACATTATAGTAGAAAGGCTTTGAACTCCCTCCATGATCAAATCAGATATCGCAAGTCTCTCCACAAGACAGAGCCTTCCCTTCCAGACATAGAATGAATGCGAAGAGTTTTTCATCTTCTGCAACTCATTTACAACAAAATATCCGTCCATCCTATAAATCCAACCGTGTGCATCTTCTCTCTAAAAACATGGCATCTTCAACTTTCTCACCCTAGGATCGCCACTGTCCCAATTGCTTCTCCCTCCTCCAGTGTACAGGTGTTGTGATCCCTCCATGTTTCCCTCTCCCCCCAAATCAGCTCTCTGATCTTTACCATTCCAATTTCTTCGTTGGCCATACCGTTCATCTGTTCCCCTCCTTAGAAGTGGCTCCAAAGGTGTCATCTACTCTTCTTTCCCCAAAATTTTCATCTCTCAATCCTCACTCATCATCTATATATTCGGATTTTCCCCACTTCCTTATCCATTTCAAAGGTGCTCTTGCCTCCGATGATGTCATCTAGGCTTAAAACTCTAATATCTTTTTCATCATCTCTTTCAGATTCAAAAATCTCAATTGCTAAAGCTCGCTTTCCAAATTCAAATTTTAGATTTTCAACTTCCCCATCAAGCCCCTCCTCCAACGCATCAACCTTCTTAGCAGCCATAGGTCATAAAAAAGTTGCTCTTATACCAATTTGATAGGAATCCGATCTCCACACAATCAAAATCAACAATAATGAAGAGAAAACACAGCATAAATTAGAGAGAAAAAATGAGATTATGGGCTAATGTCTTTTAATATCGACACAACAACCAATATACAAGTTGATCTACTATTCGAGAGGTAGGTCGATTATCCACAAACCCTAGATGCTGTTAGGAACAACTCCAAAGAGAACCATGTCAAAAACACAAATCCCATAATGTCCTAAATTACCTTCCTAATTCCCTCCGAAATCTGAATCCAAATAAGCCATTTTTCCCTAAATAAACCTTCCTAATCCTCTCCCAAATTTGAATTCAAATCAGATATCTTCCCTAAATAATCCTTCTTAATTTCCTTCCAATTTTGATTTTCTATGGCAAGTAATTAAAGATAGAATTAATCCCCTTTGAGCCTCCCTCTCTCCTTGCCCGCCGCCCACATTAGTAGGCCCACAGGACTCTTTCGCATGCCAGCTAGACTGTCACCCCATGCTAGGGCCGGTTGATTGGTTAATTTTGAATTTCATTATTTCATAATGGAGACTGTGGGGGGTATACAATCTAATACTTTATTTACTTGGTATCAAAGAAGAACATTCAATAAGTTACAAATGATCGCAGACCATTTTTTAGAGATAAACTAATATAAGTCCTTAGGAAGATTGGGAGATTGTTATTGTTAATGTAACTAAATGCTATATATAATGATTTAATCATATGATTGCAGTTCATGTATAATTTTGTAAATGATGTTATGTTATTGTTTATTATATTATAAATGATATTATATATTGCAAATGATATAATTCAAGTTTTATTGCTCTAATTGTAAATGATGTTTCTTCATTCTTATTCTTATTAATGTTTTGTTGATCATATACTATAATGAATGCTCCTAAAGTAGGCGTTCTTTGTTATTATCTAATAAGAGATGTGCAAGTCTAATGAACTTTAAACATAGACTGACAATACTAGATGAATGGGAATATATGTCTTACAATTTCATAAAAGATGTCTATCCTAGTGGGTCTTATTGGCTTGTCATATAAAAAAATTGTCCATATGCTATAATTTAAAGAAATAAATTTTTTTATTAAATTATGTAAACCTTCACATGATGACTCAAGGTTATGATATGACGTGCATTGGCTAGGAAATACCAAAAAACTCGCATATAGTTCACAAGCACATAATATGCACTGCCTTGATAAGAAGTAGCTCTAATTATCCTTTTAGGAAGTGACTAATAGAAAACTTTATTTTAATGCTTTGTTTAAAATGGGGTGATGATTTAAATTGGTTTTGGGATTTTAGTTCATTTTATGTAGAAGATTTGATTATCCTAAATTCTTTGTAACATGTGTTGCATCATACACCACTTAGTAATAAATAGTATAAGTTCACATGCAATCATAGTTTCATGGATGTCAAAGCAATTCAACACATAATACAGTGTCATAACAGTGAGCATATAATAGGAAATATAAAATGCATGTGTGCCTATGGTCATGCTGTACTGCTTCACACGTATGAAGACGATAGTGCTGCATTGTGTCCATCACAATGTGAACATCAAATCTATCAAGTGTGATGATTGTGTATGTTTATATGTACAATTAGACGAGCAGCTGTACAAGAAACAAGTGTATCAACTCTTACATCAAATAAGGCATAACATGTATCAATTGGGCTTACATCCATGTCTTTATGCACCATAAAGAGAATGTGTTTCAAGTGTGATGGATGTGCGTCCTTCACCTAGAATCTCGCTAGCTTAACTTAGGTACTAGGGTGTCAACTTAAGTTTGAGTATAGGTTCATCCTTAGTCTAGGTTTTCCTAGGAGACATAGGTGTGCATATGACGTTTAGGTTGTGGTACCCTAAGATGACTAAACTAGGTCAAAAAGGAAAAAATATGATCACATAGTGATTGCATAGGAATATTATCAATTAAGTCTTCAATATAGGATGGGGGCTCAAGATTCATCTCTTTCATCAATAGAAAAAAGCCTCTATTTATATATTATATCATGTTGTCAATGAAATAGTTGTTGGCACTAATATTGGAATCATTCATAATGTTCATGATACCTTTGAGAAATAACTATACTTAACACAATAGGGCATAATCATTCTCAAAGAGAAGGGATTTTCATCATCACCCATTCTCATGGAAAGCAACACAAATGAACTTCTAAACCCATACATGTATATGCACAATGAGGCATGAAATTAGTGATGCCAAGAAATGTAGAAGACTCACATGGAGTTAATTTTACCAAACATATAATTGGGACTAGATTCAGCAAATACAAAGCCAAGATGATGTTAATTTCAGCAAAAATAACTTCTGCTAGATCAATTTCAGAAAATATAAGGCCTAATCAAGTCAAAATAGACCAAGACATCACAATTAAAATAGTTGCAGCAAAAGTATGCCTAATTTAAAACAACTTCTGCAAGCATATGTTTAATAATAATAATAAATGAATTTCTGCTAGAATGCGCATCACAAAAATGAATTTCACCAAGTACAGACATTACTTAAAACAAATTTCAGCGATTGAAAACCTTTCGAAACACAATTTCAGCAGGTATAGATTCCAAGGAATGTTTATTTCATTAAAAAAAAATTTAAAGTTCAAAGGCAATGTGTAACTTAGTCTCATGGTGCAAAGCTCATTTTGTTAACAAGAATATGAACTGTTTGCTTTTCATAAGAAAAAAACCACATATTCCTAAAGTTCAATCCGACATATTATTCTTGTTGAAGAATTTTATCGAACAGATGATGTGGGGGAATTTTGTCGTAAAGATTTTAACCAACTATTTCACAATCCTAATTGATGAGAGAAATATATTTTTGACATACAAACCACTCAATATATATGTATTTACATATCTAGCATATAAAACTCTAAATTTACATACATAACATGAGATGTCAATTTTATACATATAATTTAGCATGAAATTTCAATATCAAATGCAATTACTGATTGGTTTTAAGTAAAAGTAAGATTTTGTTTACTTCTACTTTCAGCGTCAGAATTTGAAGTTGTTCATTTTTGTCAATGCAATATTTTTGTGAGCAAATTAAAAGTGATTTACATGTGGAACTTAAAGAGTACATTTGGTAAGGTGGAGTTTGAGTTGGAGTTAAGAACCATGATAAAAAGAGAACAGTCAAACTTGAAAGAGAACTGGTCCTTTTTTTTGCTTGGAGAGGAGATTGAAAGGATATGTCCATGGCTAAGAGGAGCCTGTGTTCTAACTAATATTCAAAATGAAGGAAAGGGGCGTTGGATTTCACCATATACTGTGGAAGAATCATAACATAATATCTCTTTTCGTTCACGCTCATGCGATTGATGAAATCCATTACAATTTACAATCAAATTAGCCAAAGAAAAAATTCTTTATATAAGTATTTCGAAGAGGTGGCAATTTCTTTCTTTCTTGGTTCTCATTTTTAGGAATGAGAATCTCAAGACAATGCTGAAGTTGTTCAAATCTTGCCAAACGAGAAGAAAAACAAAATTGTAGAGACAGCTTACCGATTAGAATCCTTCTAAAACTTCCCCAAGTTAATGTTACAGTATTAAGTAAAAATTACCTTATGTGAGAAATAGGGTCGCCAGAGAAAAATGAAAGCCCACGGATGGAGAGGGCCGCCTGTAGAAACTCTGTTGTGTTCAAAATAGGTCACCTATGAAAAATGGGGAGGAGAAGGAAAGGTCCTGGGCGAAGATAAATGGGAGCCGACGGAGAGATAGGGCCTCTCCATACGCCAAATTATTGCATCCGGTCACTTGACAGAGATCCCTTCAGTAAAATGCAGGTATGCTACAGTACCTGCGCTTTCACTGTAGACAGAGAGAGCTCCGAACGCATCTCTCTGTCAGGTGACCGAATGCAATAATTTGCCTTCTCATACTAGCTCACCAATGGATAATGTAGAGGAGGAAATGGCAGGGGTAGGAGTCAGAGACCGACGGGAGTCGACGGAGAGAGGAGGCAGCCATGAGAAGATATCTATTGTGCTTGAATTAGTTCGCCGATGAAGATTCCAGCGGAGGAAAGGGCCGCCGGGGAGAAATTATTACATCCGGTGAAATTCGAAGGCATCCAAAATACCCGGTCCAAAATACCGAGAGTTTATGATGGGGCTCTTGGTCATTGGTCAGATGTAATAATTGCTCCCACGAGGATGGACAAATAAATACTTGTCATATGGACTGCTTTTGACTGTGCGTTTACACTGCGCTTTAACTGTGCTTTTTTAACTGCGCTTTTGACTGCGCTTTTTTGAGTCAAAGAGCAGTTCACGTGGTAAATTTTTAGTGGATGTCCGGACCTAGAAATAGGTCCGATGACCGGACCTAAAGGCCTAATTTGCCGTGGGGGTGGGGTTTGTGGAATAACGAGACGACTCCAGTTTTGGAGAAAATAATAATAGGAATTTACATATCACTTTATTTCCTGATATTTATATATAATTTTATAGGTATATCATTCATATAAAATTTTAGTATAAAATATATCATTGTTATATTCTATTTCTACTACTTATATCATCATATAAATTTTAGGATTTTATTTGATACACCTATATTTATTATATAGATGATAGACATAAAATATTAATATTTTAGATGTTAGATATATAAATAACACGAAATAAAATGATATATATGTAAATCTACCAAAAAATAAATAAGGTAAGACAATGAGAAGTTAGTTACTGTTGTTTGATAAATAAAAATAAAAATTCAGGTCTTTCTTAGATTGGTTCAGGGTTTTGCCTAATAATTAAAAGATGCTAAATTTAAATTTTATACATATAATGTATTTATGAATTTATCTTAATTCATATAAATATTCAAAAAATATATATTAATTGACATGCATGTAATTTTAAAAAATACAAAAAAAAGAATACTAATTTGGATATTAATTTAAAAATATAAGAAGTTATGTGAAAGCAAAAATATTTGGATATTAATTTAAAAATATAAGAAGTTATGTTATTTTCATACATAATATTGGATTATTGTGACATAATTAAGAAGTTTTTTTTTTATTATTAACTACATCAAATCTAAATGACAATAGCAGCTTTAAAAGAAATGCAAGCTAAAAGAAGTTCTCATTTAAAATATGAACATTAGTTGAAAGCTAAAAATCGTAATTGTAAAGAGAAGGGTTACTTACATCAGTAGAGTATGCAGTGAAGATTAAAAAATATAGAAAACTGCCCCAAAATAAAGGTCTTGAACCTACATGGCTCACGATAGCAAAACCCTGAAATATTCAACAAATGATTATCATAAAAATTTAAGCTAATATGCACCTATTGAATTTTGAAAAAAAGATAATTTGCTAATAATTTAAAATTCCAAAGTTGTATATTCTAAATAATATTTTTGAGAAAGATCAAAATAAAATATGTTTAACCTATGATGTAGTAAATCAAAGCTTAACATGAACTGCCCCAAAATAAAGGTCTTGAACCTACATGGCTCACGATAGCAAAACCCTGAAATATTCAACAAATGATTATCATAAAAATTTAAGCTAATATGCACCTATTGAATTTTGAAAAAAAGACAATTTGTTAATAATTTAAAATTCCAAAGTTAAGAGAATAATTGCAATCCTTATAAATATTCATACTAAGAAAATTCTCTACGATCTTTTTTTTTTTTTTTTTTTATTCAGTTATAGCTTTTTTTTTTTTTTTTAAACAGGAATACATTCATAAAAAGAACAGTACAAGGGAAGACCACATAGGTGGCCACATCAAAAGATTACAGGAAAATGGTAAAAATAAAGCAAAGATCAACTAGGATAAAGGTCGATAAAGTCGGACTCAGACCAGCTTCGGGTTGCCAGGGTGGGGCCATCCACTGGACAAAGTAAGAAAGGGTCGATCAGGTTGCCAACCAACCCTGGCCATCCACGATGCTTGCAGCAAGCTGCTTCCTCATCGTTCATATCAGAACCGCTTGATCAGAACCAACACACCAACGAAGCATTCCAGCAATAGACAAACAACCAAAACAACAACCCAAATATCATAATCAACGACCACGCCTGCTCCGGCCACGAGGCTTACCACGGGATGCAACAGAAATAAGAGGCTGATCGCGCAGCAAATTAAAAGAATTCTTAGGATCCCCATAACCGATTGAATCCACAGAATCAGATCCAGATTCAGAAGCCGAATCAGAACTATAATCATGAAGCCAGTCCACATCCCTCTTTATCCTGTACCAGCTGTCATTACTAGTTTAACCTTTCTCCTCTCTATTTAAGGTTCTCTGTATTCATCTTTCGGTTAATAATAATATTCTTTCTTCTTCCTGTTATCTTCTCTGTTCCTTCGTTTCCTCCTTTCTCTCATGGTATCAAGAGCCACAAGATGGGAGATCAAGATTCAGCCACTTCTCTCCCTCCCTCCTCCACCGCTCTTGCCGGCACTCCTAATCCTGAGCCTGTTATTCCGGCGTCACTAAAATTCCTCGTCAACAACATCAAGAATCTTCTCCCTCATCCCCTCACGTCCGACAACTATGCCATTTGGAGAACTCAAATTACTCAACAGTTCTCGGCTACCGGATACATCGGGTATCTTCTTGGCACCGTCCCTCAACCTTCCGCCGACAATCAACCAGCGAACATCGCCTGGAAACTCGTCGACAGCACTCTTATATCGGCTCTCTTTTCTACTATTTCGCCCTCCATCCTACCTTATGTCATTACTGCCTCCTCCGCCTCCGACGTTTGGGTCATTCTTGAACGAAGACTTCAGTCCTCTTGCCGTTCTCGCGTTCTTCAACTCAAGAACGAACTACACCATCTCCAAATGAAAAATCAGTCTATGCAACAATATCTCTCCCAAGTCAAGATGATCGTCGACAACATCGCCGCCTCCGGATCCAAAGTCGATCCGGAAGACATCATTCTCTATACCCTTAATGGGCTCCCTGCTTCATACAATTCCTTCAAAACTTACATTCGGAACTCATCCGCTCCAGCTGATCTTGATTCTCTGTACGCTCTGTTATGTAGTGAAGAAATCTACATAAATCAAGATCTCTCGAAGGATGTAAGCACTGACCCAACAGCTCTTTATGCTTCTTCCAACAGTCAGCAACGCAATCGCACAAACCGCCGTCCATCAAAGAATTTCAAGAATGGCACCAATGCTCCGCAATCACAAAGCAATCCACCTCCTCAAGGAAATAGCACCGGGAATCAACGACAGACCTGTCAAATTTGCGGAAAGAATGGCCACATTGCCATTAACTGTTGGCACCGCTGCAATTTCAAATATGCTCCAACAACCACCTATACTCCCCGGGCAATGCTAGCCAATACCGCCAACCAATCATCCCAAGATTGGGTGCTCGACACTGGTGCTTCCGCTCACCTCACACCGGACAGCGACAACCTTCAGTATCCTACTGCTTATAACGGTTCGTCGTCCGTCTCAGTGGCTAATGGCTCCACTGTTCCGATTCATAACACCGGACAGGGCCTTCTACCACTGCCGGACACTTCCCGTAAGCTGCGTCTTTGCAATTTATTACATGTTCCCTCCCTCACACATAATTTAATTTCAGTTTCTAAACTCACAACCGACAACTGCATATCTATTACATTTGACTCTAACGGGTTTGAAATAAAGGATTCTCAGGATCAACGACTGCTTCTGCGTGGTCACCTCCGTAACGGACTGTATCATATTCAACCCATCCAGGACACTCCGTCGGTCGCTCTGCACACTACCGAAGACACTTCCTACCTTTGGCATGCCCGTCTTGGACACCCGAACCGGCAAATACTCAGTCGTTTGGCTAAAGACCTCCCGGCATCCTCGATTTCTAATTTTCATTTTCTTTGTAAATCTTGTAATGTGGCCAAGAGTCACAAGCTTTCTTTTAGTACTAGAACCTCGGAGTCTTCCTCACCGTTCGAAACTATACATTCGGATGTCTGGGGACCGTCTCCGACTTGTTCTTCTAACGGTTTCCGCTATTATGTTCTCTTTATAGACGACTTTACAAAATATTGCTGGATTTACTTCATGCATGCCAAAAGCGAAACCTTATTTAACTTTAAAATCTTTTGCAACATGGTCAAAACTCAGTTCGGCACCTCTCCGAAAATCCTTCAATCAGACGGTGGCGGTGAATATACGGGGTCGGCATTTAACAGTTTTCTTCAAGAACGTGGAATTCTTCATCATCTCAGCTGTCCCCACACTCCGGAGCAAAACGGGACAGCTGAGCGGAAGCATCGCCACATCCTAGACGTAACTCGGTCGCTTCTCCATGCCTCCAACATGCCACAACAGTTTTGGCCTGAGACGATCTCCACGGCTATATACCTTATAAATCGCCTCTCTTCTAAACCCACTTCCTACATCTCACCGTATCAACTCTTACATCACAAAAGTCCTAACTATTCCCATTTACGAATTTTTGGTAGTCTTTGTTACCCTTGGCTTAAGCCATACAACAACAACAAATTCGCCCCCCGTTCTCACGACTGTGTTTTTCTCGGCTACTCCACCAAACACAAGGGTTACAAATGCTACAACTTCAATACTCAACAACTCCATATTTCTCGGCATGTTGTGTTTCATGAACACATCTTCCCCTTTCAAACTCCTCAAACCACTCAATTGCCCATCTATCCTACCACCAAAACCACCATTCCTCCTTCACTTCTCGTTCCTACATCTACTCTTACCAATACTGTCAGACCCACGACGCTACCTAACACAGCTTCTCAAAAGAATACAGAAATACCATCCATCACAACCAGCGACATTCCTCTCAGAAATTGCCTCAACAGCCGCAACGTTCAAACTATTGAACGACACGGGCACCACATGCAAACGAGATCCAAGTCGGGGATCATTAAACCGAACCCGATCTACTCTCTTCACAGCAGCACTCTCAACGTCTCGACTCCGACTTCATACAGACAAGCTATGAACTCTCCTCACTGGAAATCAGCCATGGCAGCAGAAATTGACGCTCTTCAAGAACAAGGGACCTGGACTCTCGTTCCAGCACCAAAGAATAAATGCATACTTGGTTGTAAGTGGACGTTCAAAACCAAAATTTTACCCAATGGGCAGGTAGACCGCTACAAGGCTCGTCTAGTCGCCCTCGGCTACGATCAACGACCAGGCGAGAACTATGATGAAACATTCAGTCCGGTGGCGAAAATACCAACAATCCGTCTTCTTCTAACTCTCGCCATCAACAGACAATGGCCGGTTCTTCAACTCGACATTTCCAATGCCTTTCTTCACGGTGACCTTCCCGATGATATTTATATGCGTCAACCTCCAGGCTTCACTAACACCGACTCTCCGGAACTCGTCTGCAAGCTGCACAAATCCTTATACGGTCTAAAACAAGCTCCTCGACGAGAGAGAGAGAGAGAGAGAGAGAGAGAGAGAGAGAGAGAGAGAGAGAGAGAGAGAGACTCCATTTATAAGCAAGAGAGGGCCAAGATGTCTCTTTAACTAAAAAGATAGGATCAAATGATCTCTCTGTCTAAGGTCAAGAGGGACAAAAGCTAGCCCCTCTATCTAAATAAGAGAGGGCAAATTAAGTGATTAAGAAGATGAACTATATGCCCTATATAACAAAAAATTGTCAAAATGTTAATATGAAATCCTTTTAATTAGCCTATAATTAAGTAATTGTATAAGCTTAAGATCAAATTATACAAGAATTTAGGAAAGAAGAAATATTCCCTTACTATATTCTAAATAATATTTTTGAGATAGATCAAAATAAAATATGTTTAACATATGATTTAGTAAATCAAAGCTTAACATGGTAGACCCCTCATAATTATGTCCTTTTCTTTCTCCATAATGATATTTTACTTCAATTACAATGAGCATTGGCTTTCACAATGAAACCAATTAAATCTCAAATCTCCTAGTTGCCATAGTGGCTTTAATTCTATTTCTTTTGATAGCC
Source organism: Dendrobium catenatum (assembly GCF_001605985.2). Lineage (NCBI taxonomy): Eukaryota > Viridiplantae > Streptophyta > Magnoliopsida > Asparagales > Orchidaceae > Dendrobium > Dendrobium catenatum. The sequence goes on along the minus strand of NW_021319896.1, from coordinate 18,805 downwards.
TTTTTCTTTAAGTATCTATATCATTGTTATTGGTACCACTTTACCTGTAACTCTACTTCTTCCTTAGGAAACATTGTTATCACCACTAGAGACTTCGGCTTCGTTTGGGACGACTTTCTTTCTGCTTCTTAAAGCAGCTTTTTAGTACAAAATTAAAAAACTTTGTACTAAAAAACTGCTTTAAGAAGCAGAAGGAAAGTCGTCCCAAATGAAGCATACATCTAATCAACTTGTAATAGTCAACCAACTATATACTAGTGTTGACTAGAAGAAAAATTACCTCTCAAAAGACTTCTTATATGATAATCTTCTTGCCTAGCATGCAACAACCTCCTCACTCTTCATAAGAGGAAGATTTGATAGGATATGTCCTTCCGTATTCAAGGCATCACTGCTCAACCAATATAAGAATAATGGAAACTCAATCGAACACCTAGGGGGCTTTGATGATGTAATGGTCCTCATCTTGATAAAAGAGTATTTATTGCTATTTTTTTTCCCTAATTTTGAAGGATGTCACTTAGAGGTATTTTGCTCATTTAAATAATCTCGATTTGCTTAATAAGTTATAGTGCTTTCTATGGTTAAATTTACCTTGGCTAGGAGACCAACTAAGAGGCTCATAAAAGCTTTACAAATGCTAATGAATGTTTGATATAGGAGGTTATTGTCTCAAATTTGGTTGTAGCCAAGTAGATCAAGTCGCGGATATTTTGACTAAACCTCTGGCTAAAGCTCGCTTCCACGACCTGTGTTCCAAATTAACAATTCACGCCATGAATTATTAATTTGAGGGAGGATGTTAGCATAAAAGCATCCCTCTTTATCCTGTACCAGCTGTCATTACTAGTTTAACCTTTCTCCTCTCTATTTAAGGTTCTCTGTATTCATCTTTCGGTTAATAATAATATTCTTTCTTCTTCCTGTTATCTTCTCGGTTCCTTCGTTTCCTCCTTTCTCTCATGGGACCCACCCTTTAAGTACCCAATCATAAAGAAGACTCTAACAAAAATAACCAAAAATATTGGAGCATATGCCTAAGTTCATAGACACTACTAGCTAGTTGATGTAATAAACTCCTAATTAATATTGAGTCATTTGGCAAAGAAATGATTGATTGGATCATAACTTGAGGAGAATGGGTTATTGTGATAACGAAGATCAATATAACCAACCCAATTATATTTAGGCTCATTATAGGAAAAACGATTTATACATATTTAATACTCAATACTCAAAGAAATTAATTTTCTTTGCTATAGTTAATGGTGAAATCAATGAGATCTTCATGGCCATCTAAGACTTGAATATTTTTTATAAAATTTTCATTTAAAAAAATATATATTTGAATCAAATATTAGCTCAAATAATTAATAGTATATATATATATAAACCATATTTCATATTTACTAAAGGACATATCAAATGCATTCATTTTTATCGAATGGAAAGTTTATGTGTCCTTACTCAAAGGACTCCACGATATACTATATGCTTAAATGAAGATGAATAAAATTATAATTTCTAAATTTATTATTTATGGAAAAAAATTAAATGTATTTGTGGTTCACACCATCTCTTCATCTATAAATGATTGGGATTATTCCATAATCTATGATGATAATTTATATATATATTTCATTTACGCTTTATTTAGGATGATTTTTTTTATTGTTTTTTAAAATAGTGTTTTAGTATAAAAGTTAAAATAATTATGATTTAAGAAGCAATAAAAAAATCATTCCAAACAAAGTCTCATACTACGTTTGGGACGGCTTTCTTACTACTTCTTGAAGCAGTTTTTTATTACAAAAGTTAATTTTTTTGTATTAGAAAGCTGCTTCAAGAAGCAGTAAGAAAGCGGTCCCAAACGAAGCCTCAATCTCTACTTCTCTCTTACACCACACTTAAAAGGGAGTGATTATTCCGTCAGGTTACCGAATGCATCCGGAAACCAATAACAAAACGCCATGTCACTAAAGTGCTCGGTACAGCGCCCTCGGTACACTCGGTATTGCTCGGTATTTTCACCAGATGTAATAAAACATCTACATGTTGCACACTTTACTTTTTTTTTTTTCTAATTAATTGGGTGGAACGACAATTCTCATCTTCTTTGAAAATTTAAAGTGAAAAACTTTGAATATTTATGTGATTAACATCATGCTAGAAATTATTGAAGAAGCTATTTAGTATTTAGCACTTTAATTGTGAATAATACCGTAATAGCAAAAGCCGATGTAATTGCAATAGCTGTTGTCATGCCTATCTCCCCAGAAGCAAGTGGAAGGTATGGCTTGTTAATCTAAAAAAAAGAATAAAATTTTTTATAACTTACTATGATAAATCATAAAAAATGAACTATGAATAAGCTTCATTTGGGACGGTTTTTTTACCGCTTCTTAAAGTAGCATTCTAATTTTTGTACTAAAAAACTATTTTAAAAGCATTAAGAAAGCCACCCCAAACAAAGCCTAAAATAGGCTCCATAGAACAATTATTTAATGCCCTTCAAATGTAAGAGTTTAATTAATCAATGAGGACTAGTAGTAATAAGTTCAAATCTATCTTCATTCATTTAATGACAATTAATTGATAGATCTAATAACACTTATTGGTAGATGTAGAGCATTGAAGAGGGCATTTAGGAGATTTACCTTGTCGATTTCAATATCGAATATTTCATTAATTCCGTTAGCATAACAGATCATGCAACAAAAAACAGCTATTACCTGCAAAATAAATTTATGTCAAAATAACCTTCTTCTTCTTCTTATATATATATATATATATATATATCCCATATTTATAAAAATTTCAACAAAAAGATATAAGTTTTAAGAAACTATAATTAATAGTTTATATGGAAAACTCAAAAAGGGAAAAAATCATTGGAACAAATCCATTTATAATTGTAGAAACCTATGTGAATGATACAGGCAAGAAGATGGACAAGAACGAGACAGAGGAGAAGGAAACAAGAGAAATAAGATTTCATTTCATGTCAAATCCTTTGTACAGAAGTGCTTAAATAGAGTAATACAGATATGCAGATACATGTGTAGCATTGTCATAGGTTATCAAGAAATGTAATTACAGACACACAGTATTTATTATTGATGTTGTTCTAATAATAATGATGTACTACAGTCATGCAGCTCTTTTAGTTCTCAAACCTCCCCCCGCGCAAACTGACGGATCTTGAGTGATCGTGAGTTTGGTTTGGAGCAGCTTGAATCTTGAAGTTGGCAGTGATTTCGTAAGAATGTTGGCCAGTTGGTCTACCGTGCTAATTGGTAGTAAACAAATGATTTTGTGCTGAATATGATCCCGAATAAAGCGATGATCAATCTCGATATGCTTTGTTCGGGCATGGAACACGAGATTGTTAGCTAGTGCAATAGCCTATGTATTGTCACAGTAGATGTCAATTGGCTTATCTTGAGTGATATTGAAACCATCAAGTAATCTCTTAAGCCAAATGATATCTACAGTTGCTGCCGCAAGTGCCTGATACTCAGATTCGATGGAAGATCTGGAAACGGTAGTCTGCTTCTTAATAGTCCATGAAACGAGCATGTCTCAGAGAAAAGTGCAGTAACCTGAGATTGATTTTCGGGTGATGGGGACTCCCGCTCAATTTGCGTCCGAGAAAGTACGAAGTTGGAGGTTTGATTTGATGATGGGTAACCCGAAATGTAGTGTCCCTTTGATGTAATGAAGAAGTCTCTTGAGTAGATAAATGTGAGATACGTCCGGATTGTGCATGTGTTGAGAAAGGATGTTGACCGCATAAGCAATGTCAGGATGAGTTATGGTAAGATATTGAAGAGCTCCGGTGAGGCATCTAGAAGTTGAGGGATCGGCAAGAGTATTGTCCGACCGAAATTGAGTTGGTTGTTTCGTACAGGAAGGATTAGCAAGAGAATTGCATGTTGTGAGATTTGCTTGTTGATGAAGAGAGAAGGCATAAGAGGATTGAGAAAGAAAATACTTATCTTGACTGTGTTGGATGCGGATGCCTAGAAAATGCCTAGCTGGTCCGAGATGCTTCATCTGAAATTGTGAGTTCAGGTTGCCGAGAATAGCTGAAATAGCAGATTCGTCATTTCCGATGATGAGGATGTCGTCGACGTATACCAGTAGAAATATTTGGGTATGACTCCTTTGGAAGGTGAGAAGAGATGGGTCGGCTTTACTATGGCGAAAGCCTATGCTTAGTAGATAATTGGTGAAGGTTGTATACCATTGTCTCGGAGCCTGTTTAAGTCCATATACAACTTTGCGAAGGAAGCAGACGTGATTTGGGTGAATGGAATCTTCGAAACCTTTGGGTTGACGCATATAAACTCTTTCATTTAGATTGCCATGGAGGAATGCGTTTGTGACATCTAATTGTTGAACGTGCCATGATAGAGAGTATGGTGAATAGGAGGCGAATGGTTGGAAGTTTCGCAACCGGGTTGAACGTTTCTGAATAGTCAAGCCCGTATTCTTGATGATTCCCTTGAGCCACTAAGCGAGCTTTGAATCTTGCCACGGATCCATCAAAGTTGAATTTCTTTCGAAACATCCATCTACATCCTAGGATTGATGCATTCGGTAGAGGAGGAATAAGACATCAAGTGCCCTGTTGTTGAAGAGCAAAGAATTATGATGCCATGGCCTGTCGCCATTCGAAAGACTTACTTGCTTCCGTGTATGTTGTTGGGTCAGGAGATTAACCACTTTGGACTTTTTGATGAAGCAAATTGAGACGGCATATAGGTTTTAGTGATCCAGTCTTTATTTGGGTAATCATAAGATGTTGAACAGGACGTGAGGGATGAGGAGATGTATTGATTGGAGAAGGGATTATTGGAGTGGCAGTGTTTTCATTAGATGGAGGAGATTGAATGGAGATCTGAGAGATGGAAGTATGAGTTTTAGCAGATGAGGTATTGGTTTGAACTTGAGAAACGGGTAAGAGAAGGGATGCCAGCACAATAGATTGAGGTTGCAAACCGGTATGAGCAGATTGTTTGAATGGAAACGATGTTTCTATGAGTTGTACATGACTTGAGATGATTATTTTGTTAGTATCTTGATTGAGACATTTGTACCCTTTTTGATTGTCAGAATAGCCCAAGAAGACGCAAGTAGCGGAGTCTGGATGCAGTTTAGTTGTTGTGTGAGGTGGGAGAAGCGGGAAACAGGCACAGCCGAAGATCCGTATGTGCGAGTAATCAAGATTAATATTAAACATGAGTATGAGAGGTATAAGATTGTTCGTGGTCGGGGTAGGGAGCCGATTGATAAGAAATATTATTGTTGATACTGCTTCGGGCCAGTGTGAGGGCGGTATAGTAGCTATCTGAAGTAGAGTTCTTGCGGTGGTCAGAATATGACGGTGTTTGCGTTCTGCTATGCTATTTTGTTCTGGCGTGTATGGGCACGACATTTGGTGCTGTATTCCTTTAGATTAAAGAAAATTATTGAAGTGGTGATGGACGTACTCGCCACCACCATCCGTGCGAATGGATTTGATGTGATAACCTATTTGTTTCTCAATGAATGTAGTAAAATTAATAAGTGTGTAACATCAGATTTAAAAAGCAGTGGGAATATCCAAGTAAAGCAAGAGTAGTCATCCACAAGTATGAAATAGTATCTAAAGCCCACGGCGAGATGACCAGAGAGGGTCCCCACACGCCAGAGTGAAGAAGAACAAGCGATGCAGGAGCACGGTTTACAGAATTTGTAAATTGTAGTTTGTGGCTTTTACACGTTTTATAGGAATTACAAGTAGGATAAGTATGCGATATATGTAATAACGAATTATTGCGAGAAATCGTCTGAAGAATGCGGAGGTGAGGGTGATTGAGCCTCTCGTGCTAGTTAATATTCTTGCTGTATACCACGGACACAGCCTGCGACTGAGTGGACGAGTTCTTGACAGCTATGGGATAGAGGCCATTTCTATAGGGACCTCTGAGAAGGGTTCTGTGAGTCTGCAGGTCCTTAAACACAAAACCGTTAGGAGTAAAGGTTATAAATATTTGATTTTCTGCAACAAGATTGGAGATAGAGTGCAAGTTGTGTGAAATTGAAGGTTGTGAAGCATGTTAGATAAAAATAACTTACGATCCGGTGTGGGAAGGAGACCCGTGCCCGTATGAGCAATGAGAATAGATCGTCCATCCCCTACCATAACATGGTCAGTTCCATTATAAGCCGCTCCTTGGAGAAGTTGATCAGATCGATTGGTCATGTGAGACGATGCACCGGAATCTAGGTACCAATCCGTGGTTGTCGCATCTGTGGTTGCAAGAAGAGCGTTATTGTCAGATTGAGATCTTGGTGGAGTGTAGTTGGCGTTGAGACGATGCCAACATATATCCTCGGCCTGGCCTCTTTTAGTGCAAATTTGACAGAGAATAGAGGATTTTGAACTAGTTTTGTGGGTTGTGCTGGATGGTTGAGGGGTACGTCCGCGACCACGACGTCCACGGCCGCGAGTAATTTAAAGAGTAGTGTGGGCGTCTGGAGGAGCAACTAGCCGCTGATTATCAGCTTGAATGTTGATTTCTTCGCTGATCAGGAGAGCATACAGATTGTCTAACTTGAGAGGAGAATGCATTGTTCTTATTGTTGTCTTGAAAGATTTGTAGGAGGGAGGTAGGCCATTCAAAATGTGTAAGATGATATCCTCTGTATCAACGTTCGAGCCGGCAGAAGCGATGTTATCAATGATTTTCTTGATCTCAGTGAGATAGGTTTGCATTGACATGTTCTTCATAGAGATGTTGTGCAACTCATTCTTGAGTTGAATTACTTTGGACCTGTTCGATGATTGAAACCAAAGTTGGAGTGCTTGCCAGGTTTTCGAGGTTGTCTCAAGATGCATAGCATACGGAAGCACTGTAGCTGAGATAGTAGAGCAGATCGCCACCGCAAGGTTCTAGTTAGTAAGAAGCTAATTGGTGGCAGCAAGATTGGGATCGAGGTTTTCAATTTCTGGAGATTGATGGAGTGAGTCCGAAGAAGATGACGATTCAAGAAATGTCTCTAACTCATTTGCCTTGAAGAGTTTGAGAATTTGGTTTCTCCAAATCGGATAGTTGTTCGATGATAGTTGATGAGGAACCAGGGTTTTGAGGTGGGAGATGATGAATTTGAGGGATGGGTAAAAAATGGATTTCTCTGTTGTCGTACCTGTAGTTGCAGCCATTGTCGACGAGGAAGAAGCCGACGTAGCCATGGAGGGGCTGTCCAAGGATTCAACCCGATACTGATACCATGTAATGATACAGACAAGAAGATGGACAAGAACGAGACAGAGGAGAAGGAAACCAGAGAAATAAGATTTCATTTCATGTCAAATCCTTTGTACAGAAGTGCTTAAATAGAGTAATATAGATATGCAGATACACGTGTAGCATTGTCATAGGTTATCAAGAAATGTAATTACAGATACACAATATTTATTATTGTTGTTGTTCTAATAATAATGTACTACAGTCATCCAGCTCTTTCAGTTCTCAAACCTTCATGTAGAAAATAAAGTCTTACTTAAAGCTTTTTGACATGACATTTTTGAAAAATTTGGCTTGATATCCAAATACTTCATAAACATTCCATAGGACTCAAGTTCTTTCAAAGTAATTTGAAGATAACTTCATGAACATTCCATATGAATCGAATGATCTAATACTCATTGGATTCTATTCATTGAGCTATTTGATTTGACTAGAAACACACAAATTTGAAGATCATTTGAAGTTCTTTATTTGGTTTTATTTGGACTCAAATTGAATTATTTGTTGTGTCAATTGGTTCATCTCATCATGATCTATAGTTCAACTATAAATTTATTGAAATCAAAGTTCGAGTGATTTTGAATTTTATTTTGAAAGTTCCTAATTCAAATATTTCATCGGGATTTATGTTTATGTAGTGAATTTTTCAAAGAATTATCATTTGAATCTTCTTTTATGATGTCGAGCATATGTTATCAAAAAGCATATATTAAGCCGAAAATTTCAACTTAAAAAAAATTTTATGAGGCATGGCTGTCACTAGACGTCAATAAAGATCTCTCTTCAAGTTGCGAACTAAGTAAATTTTTTTAATTATAATTTCAGCTTTTTATAAAGTTGATGCATCGTTTGGTTCCAAATTTATTAAAAAATTTTGCTTAAAATTCACTTTTTCTTGAATTTGATTATAGAGATTTGGTTGGGATATGAAAGTATCAAAATTGAGTTCAAAACATAAATTATCTTGAAGAATTCGAACTCAACAGTAATAGAATACACTTATGTGGGCCCAAAATTAGGTCCAAATTGTACTGGGTCGGACAAAAAAAGCTAGCGATGGTGCATGGGGATGCCGACACCATAGCGCAAGTGCAATATTCTTAGCTGAAGCACCTGTGGTGTCTCTTATAGGAATTTTTATTAGGTCCGAACACCTGACGTAGCTCTACATCCGGACGTCAATTACATATCGCCACCTACTCTTACTCTTTATCGCACGGCCCGACGACCCGACCCAGACCGGAACCCGGTATTGCTATGTATTAGTTGATTTGTGCAGACCAGGGTATTGCTAGGTATTGCTCGGTAACGAGAAATAACATTCTGTCAAGACCAATACCTAGCAATATCGAGCAATACTCCAATTTTGCTAGGTATTGCTCGGTATTGGTCTTGATAGAGTTGTATTTCTCGTTATAGCCAAGCCATACCTAGCAATACCGAGCAATACCTAGCAATACACGAACATAGTGATACCGGGTTCCGGTCCAGGTCGGGTCGTCGGGCCGCGTAGTAAAGAGTAAGAGCACGTGGCCACATGTTATTGACGTCCGGATGTAGAGCTACGTCAGGTGTCCGAACCTAATAATTATTCCTCTTGTTAAATTATTAGGTCCGGTCACCGGACGTAGAGATACGTCCGGATACTAATAAAATATTATTTTAAATTAAGCACAGGTAAAGCCCAGTCAAAGTGCATGCAAAAAGCACACTCTTAGCGCAGGGGATGTGGCAAGTTTTTATTAGATGTCCGAACCTATTTTTAGGTCCGATGACTAGACCTAATAATTTGCCCTTATAAAGATGATGCATAATCCCACCTTTGTAGGTTCCTATAAAATAATATTTTGGATAGACGTTGCATATCACCTTACACTACAGGAAGTTCTTCGTGTAGACTCCAAGCAATCCAACCGAAATGCCAGTTATGCAAATACGTTTTTTTAGTCAATATTTATTATTTAAACTAGAACAACAGAAAAAAAAAAGACTTAAATTATAAAAAAATAAAACTAATTAATTTAAAATCAAAATAATATTTAATAAAAAATAAAAATAACTAACTAATTAATTTTAAGATGAAAATTAAGTTAATTGTTATTTTAACTTTTAATAATTTTTTGTTAAATCATTTAAATGATTAAAATTCTATTTATTTTTTATTAAATTTTTAAAAGCTGCCGGAAATGTTAAAAAGCCGTCGGAAAAGCCGTCGGAAATGTGACCGCCGGAAAACCGTCGGAAAAAAGTCCAAAAGCCGCCGGAAACATGGCCGCCGGAAAGCCGCCGGAAAATTCCGCCGGAAATCAGTGATTTTCCTGTAGTGTTACATGCTCCAACACATGCATTTTGACTAACGAATTATCCTTTAAAGATGTGGAAAAAAAAATTTAGATCTCTCAAATTTTTATACGTAAGTTTTTATTCTACCTCCTAAAGGGGGCTCAACATTGTCTTGTGTAAATGAAATATTATGGTTTTATATGCTAATGTTTATTTTTTAATATGTACAATAGAGCTCTTATTTCCTCTTGAAGGAGGTTTGATTATCTTGTTGGGAAGGATTAGGATCTAAAAGAGTTTTTCATAATATTTCAAAGTTTTAATTTTCTTTTAAATGGGGAATAATTATCATCAAAATTAAATTCAACTCATGAAGAGTAAGATGTTGAAAAAAAAAAAAAAAAACTCTTGATTCAGGGAGTTTGACTTTCAGGTTGATATCGATGTTTGAAGTTAATATTAGTGATACATAACACCATTATTGATGTTAAAATCATTGGAATCATTGGAGATGTATTATAGATTAAATAAAATTTATATCCTTGCACCAAGCTTTATGGGGTAGGAGTTTGAAAATTTATTATATATTGGCATCATATAAAAACCGACAGTTTTATATGTGGCTTTGAAATATATATTTCTTCATGTATAAATTTGATTAATATGTATAATTAATTTATTAGAAGTGATAAACTCTTCATCTTCTTGTAAGAGTAATTTAAATTTATGGGAGCTTTTCCCATAAAGAAAACTAAACCTTCTGTATGTCTTAGAGATGTTGCTTGAAATAATCAAATTTTGCTAGAAGATATTACCCCCAACTTTTGAGATTTTAGCTTTATGAGACTTTTAAGGAATAAAAAAAAAAAAGAACCTTTTAAGGATTATGACTTTCTAAGATTTTTTTTAGTGCTAGAAAACCTATACCTTTTGATGCTTATAGCCTTTTGAGATTTTTGGAGTACTAAAGAAAGTATACCTTTTAAGGCTTTAGCTTTTTAAGATTTTATTGTGATTTGAAAACGCTATACCTTATGTGGCTTTAGCCTTCTAAAATTTTTGATGTACCTATACTTTCTAAGACTTACATATTTTAAAATTTTTTGATGATAATATATGTCCATACCTTATGAGGTTTTTATAAGGTTTTTGGTACACTTGCACCTTGTAATGTATATACTTTATGAGATTTTTGGATAATCATGCATCTTCTGAGATTTTTTGGATGACTAGAGACCCTGTTAACCAATTGCTTTTTTGGAGTCTTTCTAATGAGGATCCTATTCACTACTAGCTTTCCATCGAGGCTATCCTATGGGCGTAGGATATGATTATGAGTGAAGACCCTATCTACCACTTGCCTTCATCCTCATATGGTCTTTTTAGTGAGGATTATATCTACTACTAGCTTCCCATCAATGCTACCTCAACGCCGTGCCTTCTAGGGATTTTTGTTTGACACACTGTTATTTATAAAAGGAAGGCAGCTCATCTTTATTCTAATAAGATGAGTAGCTCAACTTTCTTTGAGTTTCTTTAGTTACAAAATCCTCTAGTGTATAAGGGTTATAACTCCTATTCAATAATTTTGTTTATTTTCTTGGCATGTAGTAGGATAAATGCTTGTTGTTGTTAGTATTATGACCCTTTTGATCTCTTCTATTTTAAGGTTGAAGACCTACTAGTTATTCTCATAAATAATAGCCCAAATATTCTTGGTGAATTAGACGTTCAATTTCCTTTTTCAACCAAAAATATTTTTTTAGATAAATGATAATATTGAGTTTGATCTCTATCATTTAGAATCTTTAAATTTTTGTCTACTTTGAGGTATTAAAAAATTTGGATCATAACCAAGATGTTATCTTTATATGTATTTAATAGGGGATAATTGGGTAACCTAGGCTGAATTTGGTGAGATAGGCACTTATAGTTTCTTGGATGCTCTTGAGTTTTTTGTTAAGGGGGCCTATCATTTTCTTTTTATGAATTCTTACATTTGTTTAGTGAATGTTTGAATTGCTCTTGATGATCAATGATGACCTTATTATTAATTATGTGTGCTTCTATTTGATGAATAAGATTGGCATAGAAGCAGACCGTCTCTCATCTTGATGACCACCAATAAAAATCTTGTAGTAGTTCTGGATCCACTCTTAGGATTTGACGTACTTCAGAAGAGGATATTTGATGAAATTATTCTTTACAATATCTCTCTTATTTTGGCAAATTTTAGAAAGATGGGAGGAGTTTTTAATAAAGTTTATATGGGAAATGAATTATTTAACAAAAAATCTAACTAGATTAAGAAAAGTATATATGAATAATTCTACTCACAAGAGAATAAAATCATATGCGGGTTTGTATGTTAAGAGATGCAGGGAAGACCTGATAGTGTTCATGCGGGCTTGTACATTAAAGCATGCTAAATGTGTATTATGGTCTTCTATTAGTCAATGTGTTCATAGGGGAAGTCTCATCATATATATCAATTGTAGGCAAGTTAAACTTTATTAGAATAAAATGCTAATGTATTGAATCCGTTTAGCTAGAGGTGAAGAAATTTGAAAGCTCCAAAGAAAGAAAAGTTGATTCCTTTCCCAATGGAACTTCCACCAAAACAAGGCATCACAGCTCTTCGCTTATAGCATCCCAAAGGACATCAATAATTTGATGTTGATTTAAGTCCTCCATTCTCGATGGAGGCTTACAGGTTGAAAAAATAGTATGGGAAGAATTGGTTGAGCTCACAATATCCAATAAAACTTTAGGAGGCTATGGTGGAGGGGGAGTTGCATCATGATGAGTTCTTGCTTGAGTGGTATCAAATGGATTAGTCTTAAACAAGAATCCACTCTTTTTCATAGTTGAATATGTGATTATACAACTAAAAACAATAGCTTGATTCCCATTATAAGGATTACAGGAGTCAGGTGTTCATGGATGGACAAATAAAACATAATAATGGTGTTGAAGTTAGTAGTCAGGCGATAATAATTGGATGATGGAATTCGGGCGATAATAATCGGAGGACGGAAGTTAGGCAATGGTGGTCAGTGATCGACAAAAAAAAAAAAGTTATATTAGAAAACGAGATCCTATTTATAGCTTTTTGAGAGTGAAAAATTTGGTCATTATCTAAAACATTTTATTGAATATTTTGTATTTGATATCCTTGATCATAGATCGTTTATCTAACTTTTGATGCCAGAATCAAATAATTTTGGGCATATTGGATTTGTTTTATTGAGTCGCTTGGTTGGACTGTTCACTATCAGGATTTGGAGGTTATTTGCTCATTCAATTAGTATTTAGAAGTTTCTAATAATGCCACGAGAGCTTGATTTTGGTTCATTGGGATTTAGATCTGATTATTTGTAGTTTGTATATAAATTTACAAAAATCAGAATTTGAATAAACATAAATTTAACTTAAGAAGACTTTATATATATAAATTAAAATATATGAAAGAATATACCTTTATTAAACTAATGAGAAAAGGCATAGATATATCTGAGAAGCTTTCGATAGCCATTAGAGAACTTGAGCCGACAGCCAAAATCTGTATAGAAAGTATGAAATTAAAAAAAAAAAAAAAATGAATTCTATGGAACTATAACATCAAGGTAAGAAAATATTTAAGTCGAAGAACTTAACTGTAGCGAAAATTGCATGGGGACGTATAAACGCACAGAAAATCTTTAACGAATAAATTAGTTTCTTCAACACATTCATTAAACCATACTCTTCAGCTTCAGGTGATTCAGAATTTGTGCAACGCTTCAGAGATACTAATTTATTAAAATGTCCACGTCCAACGTTGCCCGCATGGTGGCGACGTAAGTGACAGCCTATACTTCTTCTTCCGTTGGAGACTTTCCTAGCACTGGCAGCAATAAGTTCTTTCTCCTTCTCCTTGGAATTATGGAGCGTTACAGTACTGATACCTATAAATTTAATGGCTTTCAAGTTAGATATATGATGGGTAAGGGTGTCAATTTTTGACACTACCCGAATCCGACCCTGAAAAGCTCAGGTTAGGATCAACCCGGATCCGAAATGGGTCGGGTTCGGGATCAACAAATCAACCCATTTTAAAAATCGGGTCGGGTTGACCCAGCAAACCGAAATTGAATCGAAAACTCGTATTTGACCCGAAAACCTGAAATTGACCCGTTTAGACCCGAAAATCAAAGATTGACCTGATTTTTGACCCGAAAACTAGCAATTTGGGTTCAATCCCGGGTCATTCGTGTCGCCTGACCCGTTTTTAAAAACGGATCGGGTTTGGGTTGACTCGAATAATGTTGGTTAAGTTCTGAGTTCGACCCAAACCCGACCCATTGACCCGAATTGACACCCCTAATGATGGGCAAAGTTCCTTATGAAATTATTGAAGGAAAAATAATTTAGTTATTTTGTTGCAAAAGATAGTTTTCCATCATAAAAATTTTAACCGAACGTTATTCTCGGGTTTGCAGCTCCGACGAGCATCCACCCGAATGATAAATGAAAAAACATTTTTGCATCGCACTATTGAGAACAATATTCGCCCATTTTGATTATTCAAAATAAATATAAAAATAACAACAACAAGAACATTAAGCCTTTGTCCCATTCCGTGAGGTATTCATGTCATGATTATTCGATAAGTTTTACGCTAACTGTTGACTACCTAACACAACCCTCCACTTTTCTCGTCCAGAACTTGGCACCTGGCAACGGCAGTGTTTGGTTGGAGATTAGAAAAAGTATACGCATAATATTCTTTTCGGTGTTAGAAATAGAGTTTGATTGAAGATTAATTACTGTTTGATACGAATGCTATTGCATTTTATAAGCGTAAATAGATTTTTTTTGGTCGAAGATGCCTTGAAGTAGCTTAAAAAATAATTAATTGAAAGATAACCAGAAATCTATTTCCAATAGACCCGAAGTTGCACTAATTATATAAATAAGAAGGATTTTCAGCTCTCTTTAAACCAAAATTTGCATAAATTTATACTAAATAAGAGTGGTAATTCTATTTTACCGTGAAGTATTTATATAAGCTGATGCCGTTTGGTAACTGATTCCATTATTTTATTAGGGTAAGCACAAAGTTTTAATAAATAATTTTAGACAAAATTTAAAATTTTCTCACCCATCAGAACTTATCAAGATGGGTGAGAAAATCCTCATATTTATCTTGAGTAAGTGTAATTTAAAATATCATATACAACACTAATCTCATAGCTAATTCAAAATTTTGAAATCAATACTAATGAATCAACATATATCATAAAAGAATAATCTTGATAAATTTTTCTAAATTTATATGTATGAGTAAGCTTACTAGCTATTAATTAAAGTGCATAGATGGCTAAAAAATTTTATTAATTAATTGTGTATATTGGATTATGAAAATGATAAATAACTAAATAAAAATAACACTTTTATGAAAATGGTACCTCTAATTGTTGAACCAGAAGAGAGGAGACGGCAAGGAGAAGGAGAAGAAAAATGTTGCACAAGGCAGCAACTCTTGGCCATGGCAGTGATGTTCTTAATTTAGAGCTTAGTAAGCTTTAGTTATGATGAGAAATTTATATTGACATGAATATAATACATAAATAAAAAACCATTGCTTATCATAGTTGTATTGCACCAATGCTTATTTGA
>NW_021319896.1:0-3463 GCF_001605985.2 Dendrobium catenatum | reverse complement strand
GTGATACCGAGCACAGGGGTGACGTGAAACATTATGATTGATCTCCGAATGACGTTCAGCATCTGCATAAAATAATTAATCTTTAGGGAGACCAATAGATCGTATTATTATGATCCTTTTTTAGCAATAAAATTCTTATAATTTCTCTCTTTTAGAGCTCATTCCTCCCTCAAAAATATTTTGCTTTTTTTTTTTCCAAAGTCTTTTTAATAGCCTCATAGTTCTTAAGATCATGTAAATCATCAGGGTCACCATAAGCTAATCAAGGCTAAGATTTTATTTGGGATAACTTATTTACTGCTTTATGAAGCAATTTCTTAGTATTTTTTTTTTAATTTGAAATTTTTGTACTTGAAAGTTGCTTCATAAAATAATAAGAAAGTTATCCCAAATGAAGCCTGAGTTGAACTCACTTATAGCAATTTGACAATCGGAGTTAGCACAGTTGGTGAGTACAGTAATTCACCTATTGGGCTTTAATAACTTAAAGAGATATTGGCCAACTTCCCATATAACAACTTTATTTTTTGTGTATATTAGACATTTCTTTTTCGGATTAAGGCTTCGTTTAGGATGACTTTCTTATTGCTTTTTAAAATAATTTTTTAATAAAAATTAAATCATAACTTAGCTTTATAAAGCAACTTTCTAGTACAAAAAATTGTATTTCAAAAAAATTTGTACCATAAAATTGTTTTAGAAAGCAGTAAAAAAGTTGTCCCAAACAAAACAATTATTAACTTAGAGTTACTCAAATTAAAATTATATTCTTTTAAAGCCATAATTGCTATGTTAATTTGAGGTTATAATATATGAAATAATTCATGTTGGTTGAGGGATAAGTGATTGTTGCGAAGGGATCTTATGAAAAGGAATCCACCTCTAATTATGGCAAGCATAAATCTCTCGTCAAGTACAAGGATGTAACTTTTTGCCATTGTGAAAAAGAAATTATACATTTAAGGAAATTATTATTCTTTATAGATGATCGATATGCATGAAAATGATGAGAAAAAAAAAAGAGAGTGAATATTAACATTTACCATATGTATAAAATTTACAAGAGAGTTGTGACCGAAACCAATCATGTATGATCTTCCAAGAGGATTACTGCCTGATAAATAGTCCATCTGCAAAGAGTAGGATGAATTAGGGCTTTGAATTGAGTTAGAAGAGGATATTTGATCAAGTTAAGGTGGTCAAAATGGACAAATCATGCATGTGAGCTCTATTCGGATTGAATTAATTAAGAATAAAAATTATGTTAGAATATCATGGTACAAATTGTATCATGACGAACTAAAAAATTTATTAGATTTTGAGTTTAATGAAATACATAAATTTATTTTCCCTCAATTTTTTTTTTCATTTGGGCTTAATATTGATATTGGTAGTTTTAAAAATTTTGTTTATTAAATTTATTAGTTTAAAAAGATAGAATATCATATATAAGCAGGGGCGGAACCAATCCTAATTTTCAAAGGGGGCTAATTTATAAGTAATATATGTCGGGGGTCCAAGGGGGCAGCGCCCCCTGGCAGGGTTCGACCTGCTAGGGGCAATTACCTAAAGACCATGGTATTTTAAAAATTTTAGGAGGGGGCAATTGCCTAAAAACCCTTGTAACAAAGACTAAAAAATGAATGAAAAGAAAAAATTTACCTAAAAAATCATATAATTAAATTTTTTTAAAAAATTTTTTAGGGGGGGCAATTGTCCCCCACCCGAGCACCAAGGGGTTCCGCCCCTGCATATAAGATGAAAACAAAAAAACTAACAATTTTTAGCATCTATTCTTCACATTCTAGAAGAGTTAAATAAAAAATTTATTATCAATATAATTCAATATTTCTTTCTCAATGTGAGTAACTAAAGTATCATTCATCCAATGATTTCTAATTATATTTCGTAGTCGAATTTTTATGATAGTCGGCATATCCATGATATAAGTTTCTAACTGATGGAAATTGATTGCTAGGATTGCCAGATCAACAACAACAACAACAACAGAGCTAAAATCATAAGGATAGTCGAATCGGTCTCTTTTTCTTGAATGCAGAAAAGGAATTCTTTGGACTTTGGATTCAAGCAAGCAATAAATAGAAGTAACACATTATTCATCTCTGTAAAACGATGTAATACCAACAATATAAAAAAGTGGGCTACCAAGGATATATACATTTAGGCAATCTATCTGTAGTAAAACAAAACATTAACATCAACAAATTATATAACCAATCAAAGCAATGTACAATTTGATCATTCCTATACATGAATTATTATAGAAGTACAAAGCAAAATAAATAAATAAATAAATAAATAAAAACATAGAAAGAAAGAATACCCAAAGCTGTGAAAGAAATCCCTTCTTGATCACGGTTTCCACTCCACAAGTTGCGTCTCATTTCTTTTTGATAGAGAGATCAAGTACCGCGCAAGAGTGCAAGATGGAAGATGAGCGAAAAAATTAGGGTCAACTGGGCTATTCAATAAAAACACATGATTTTTTTTTTTTTTTTTTGAATAAGGCGAGAGATCAAAATTAAAAATAATAGGCGCCCCACCCCCCAGTGGCGGAGTAAAAAAAATATTATAGAGAAAACTTTCTCATCAAAATTTGGGACCGATAGAATGGGCATAGGTGTTAGAATAGCCTAGCTCATTCTCATATCTCTCTATATTTACTCCAAATGGCTGTTTAGTAAATATGTTCTCTGTATCCTATTAATGCTCTATAAGTACTCATCCCTGTACATTGGAACGGACACTGGATAATAAAATCTTTCTATTTCTTCTTCTCTGTATTAGTTTCTACATGGTATCAGGAAAAAGGGCTTGATCCTGCGACAATGACCGATTCCGCCTCCTCCAGGCTTCACGACAGGGATGATGGCGCTCATCAAGATGACCACCTCATACCAGCGACGCTCAAGTTCGTCGTCTCCAACCTCCGCAATCTTGTTACCACTCCGCTCGCGCCGGACAATTTTATGATCTGGAAATCTCAGATTACCAAAACATTGCGTGCAAATGGGTTTCTCCATTTTCTTGATCCAAACATTCTGTCGCCTTCTCCGACGACGATTCTTTCCGATGGCTCCTCCGCTCCGAATCCGCTCTATGCGCAATGGCTTTTGACAGATCAAAATCTGTCGGCGTCAATCTACTCTACGATTTCCTCATCAATACTTCCTTACGTAATTGCTCTCGACTCGACAGCGCAGGTTTGGGCTGCTCTTGAAACACGATTTCAGGCAACAAACCGATCCAAGATCATCCAACTCAAAAATGCGTTGCACAATGTAGCGCTCAAGAATCAGTCGATGACTGAATATCTCTCCGAAATAAAATCCATAGTGGATCAAATTGCAGCGGCAGGTTCATCTGTTGATGCTGAAGACGTCATACACTACATTCTCAACGGCCTACCGCAACAATACCAGTCTTTCAAATCCTCTGTTCG
>NW_021319895.1:151947-173680 GCF_001605985.2 Dendrobium catenatum | reverse complement strand
ACGGAAAAATTCTATTTATCTTATCTGATCGATATTATTGAATTGTAAATTCATTCATTTATAGGTTATTTTCATCAATATGGCAGTGGACTTTTCTTTGCCAAATCAGTTCTTGTTATTATTATTGCTCTCTTTCATATCTCATCTTCCTTTAGTAAGTATATCATGTTTAAAATGCTGCTATATATCTCTCCGTGTAGTGCTATCCCTATTTAAATTATATATACTCCTTGATACTTACGCTCGAGTTTTTATGAGGCTGCGCCTCAACTTGGTTATCTCTCTCCCTTGAGCCTCTCGCTCGATTTCTATGAGGCTTAAGCCTCAAGCTATTAATATTAAAATCTACATAAATCTTGAAATAAATCCCGGACATTTGGACTCTAATAGGAAGTAGGAAGGGAGATGTAGCTATGTGTCATTAGATGTGTTGTGATGATGTGCAAGTATGTGATGAGATATCTCTAGTGATGACAGTGCTGATACTTTATGAGGTTCTTAATGTGAGTATGTCATTTGCTATTATTCTTTGGAAATTGGAATTAATGTATTGAGAGTAATATGAAGATAGAGATGATACGTATTGAGATCGAGTGATAGTATATGATAACATGGATTCATTGCTGTAGATTTATGAGGTTTTGATTTTCTTTATCTCTATTATATCTTTTATCTGTGTTTATGTTTTATATTATTCACTCGATTATATATAATATTTTTAAATCGATTTATGTTACGCAATCTTTTGATTTGAGCTTACGCCTCCCAAAACGCCTTGAGCTTTATGCTCTCCCCTCAATAATGTGTGAAAAATGCATCAGATACCAACTCCAAATACGCGAAGTTTTAAAATGCTGATATCATAATTACGAAGCTATTGGTGTCACAATCATATTTTGCATGAGAAAAATCTCTGCTTCTCAACCATTATCTTTTTCTAAGGAAAAACAGATACTATCAATGATATATTCAATGTTATCATCGAATTGATTTTTTATGTCTCCATTAAATCCTAACACCATGGCATTATGACCAAGAAAAACCAAAATACGATTTGGTGGTAGGGTTGGTTGTTGGTTGTTCATTTGTTGAAAAACCAAAATTTCGTTGTCCAAAGAAGAATTTTTTATCAGAAGGGGTTATCGAAGAGTCACTTGTCTACAATTGTAAGAAAATTCACAAAATTTTCATCCTAAGAAAATATGAGACATCCAATACATAAATGTAAGACAAACAATCAAATATGCAGGACATCAGATGAAAATTGCAGGTTAATCTTAATATACAAGCTGCAGTAAGTACTTGATTATATAATATTGAGGAGAAATGACGTGAGATTAACCCCTGCTGACAGCCTGACTGAAAAATTTTCTAGTTATGTAGGAAGAAGAGGGAGCTCTTTCAGAAACAGAAAACATGCAAGAGAGCTCTTTCTGAAATCAAATGATGTTATTTTTGGTAGCCCTCCAATGATCTGGTCAGGAGAGTAGATATATTAGATTTTACTTATGTTAAGAAAGATAGAGATAGACCTAAAAAGACTTAGTTAGATAATATTAAAAATGGTCTTTCTATATTTGATTTAAATGATAATTTGACTCATAACATGACACAATGGAGATAAATGATTCATGTAGCCGACCTCACATAGTGGGATATAGGCTTGATGTTGTTGTTATTGTTAGTATTTCTTTATGGTTATGTTTGGTCTGAAGGGATTGAAACACAAGAAACGAAAGGAAATGGAAACAGTAAATGAATGGGACATATTAGTTTTCACCTATTAGTTTGGTTTTGGAGATATTGAGTGAAAAAAAAAAAAAAATCTTTCTAATTTTATTGATGAGAACTTAAAAGTTTTTATTTCTTGTGAGAGAATATGTACATCACAAAGATAATCGTATAAACTTTTCTGAGTTTTAATCTGGTTGGGCAGAAATTTGTTGATGGAAAAATGCATTTGTTCTTATTTCCTAAGTAAATCCAATTACCTATTAACTACATTGGAATCAGACACCCAATAAAAAATTATGCCCTTTTCAAGCAGTGGGATAAGTTCATAATCATTAGCATGCCATTTGATTGGGATTGACTTCTTGCTAGCCTGATTCTTCCGACGATCCACTACATTTTAAAAGCTTCCGATGATCCACTGCTTTGTTCTTATCCAGTTACTGATGTAGTGGATCGTTGGAAGAATCAAACTAGCAGGAAGGCAATCCCAATCCAAGGAACAAAAATAAGCACAAAGCTTTCAAAAGCTTCAAAAGAGGATAATATTAATCAATTAACGCCCCTTCCTCTTACACATTCCACATATATGATACTCAAATAGAGAAAATCTAGAGAATCCTAGAAGATTCTAGAAAACTTGTAACAAACTTATAGCAAACTAAATAAAATAACCTAAGTAAAATTTTAAGCTAAAATGCTCCGCATCAGTTGACCAATAATTTGACATACCCTTATCCTAGAACCTAATGAAGCTAAGTAGTAATGCACATAATAGATCCTTCACAACAGACTTGTTCTTATTAAAGAGACCCTTGAGCAAGGAAAATGAGATTGAAACGAAGAATAATGGTAAGAATAACGTTGGAGTATCTCTAAGGCCCTGCTATTTTGAAGAGAATGGGTAAAGTAAAGTTATTTACTTTTGAGATGTTTGTTGGACCATCTTCCAACTTTCCAAAAAAAAAAAAAATTCTTCATTTTTCCCTTTATCAATTAAGTATTGATCCTTAACACGCTTGCCATGAGAGAAAATTTTACATAAATTTGACTGATTAGAGTTACACAAAAATGCTAACAAAAATTAGGATTCATGCATCTTATTTTTAAATTTAGATGTTAGGTTTAAGTTAGGTTGCTCCATATTCCTCTAGGAGTCAAAGTTTAAAATCATGAAAATAATCCCTATGCAATGCTAGGTTAAAGTTGCATGGATAAACCTCGCTCTAGAACTCACACATTGGTAGGAAGTTTCATGCACTAATTATGCCCTTTTCAAGCAGTGGGATAAGTTCATAATCATTAGCAGAAGAATTTTGGATTGGCCACTCCATCTGTATAATCATGAATCAAACCAACTCTTGCAAATGTCAAGTTGAGTTGCTATCTTTCCAAAGGCCTCCAATAGCAAGATCTTTTTCCTTTGTAAACTTTGGCTAAGAGTAACAAATAAAAGATGGCTAGGAGAATTTCAGATCTTTACATTTAAACAAAGTGTAATTTCTTTGGCAAATGAGAGAAAGGACGAGTTCATCCACAATCAATATACAAATTAGAGAAGAGATGATTAGAAAAGTAATAAATGTTCATAATCCATCATTTTGCATGGCATTGCACAAAACCTCTACGAGGGTGATAACAAAGGGGGCTGTTTGACATTACCTTGGCATCAATAAAAATAATATGTTTAACTAAACTAAGGTTTCGTTTGGGACGGTTTTTTTACTACTTCTTAAAGCAGGCTTTTAGTAAAAAATTAAGATTTTTATACTAAAAAACTGTTTTAAGAAGCAGTAAGAAAGCCGTCCCAAATGAAGCCTAAATCCTTTTAGATATTCTAACAACTTTAATAGTTCATGGTAAGCGAATGTACATGAACTGAAAGCCAAACATAAAATTGAGGTATATGATGAGCAACAATATCAGTCTTTGTAAGATTATAACTAAACGAAAGAAATAATAATAATAATAGTTAAACTCACCCATACGACCAAGTTTTCATCTCCTTGAGGCCTACTCTGGTCAAGTGCTTTCCGACCAGTTATCAATTCTAGGAGGACAACTCCGAACGCATAAACATCTGTTTTATCTGAAAGTTTGCCATTTTGGAAGTACTCAGGAGCTAAATAACTGCATTGCAATAATACCAAAAATGTTAAATACTTGTGAAGCATTTGAAAGATTTAACTGAGGTTCCAAAAACTCAAATTCTTCAAAATTTTACCCAAAAGTTCCTTTGACTGCTTTGCAAAGGAAAGGTAGGGAAGGACCATGTGTCCATGTAGCCAGTCCAAAATCACAGAGCTGCCAATAAAAATAAGATTTAGATAGATTTCAATTACACACCTAACCAAAAATTGATTAAATAAGCTAAAATATGTAATGATAACACCTCATGATATCATAGGACCACAAAGAATCCCTTGTTCCACAACCAACCTTACTTTTCATAAAGCAAATATTCGTCATGACCGTCTTTTTCTTTATAGGATGTCTCTTCCTAGAGAAATAACCCATTTTTTACAAAGAATTAATGCAGCATGCATCATGATTTTCAGAAGAGCAAAGCATAGGGTTCAGGTAAAAAAAAATCCCTCTTTAAGAAATTATTAGGTGTGGACACCGGACGGAGAGAACAGTCTGATTTTCTCTCTGTCTACAGTCAAAGCTCAGCTCCTACAACAACTATGCTTTGATTGTGCTTTTACTATAGACAGAGAGAAATCTGGATGATTCTCTTTATCCGGTGTCCGCACATAATAATTTTCCCTTCCAAAGAGATTGATATCAGCCCCACTCCTTCAACACACTCAGAAAACAAAATAAGGAAAAAAATATTGCTATTTTCAGATGAACGCTAAAGCAGACATTCATTCCGGATGAATGACCAAGTTTCAAGGGCCCACGAAGTAAGTAGATATTAGAAGCTCAGCTACCAAAACTAGTTGCTGCTTGCGTAGGAAGTCAGCTAGATCTCTATCATTGAAAGAACGGGACAGTCTGAAATACTCATCATAGAATTAAAGGAAATTTACCAAAATTTAGATAAAATCTCATCTGCAACTTTAGGAACAAATGAAAGACAATCAAACAACCAGCAGGGAAGGAGGATGGATGATAGAACCTCACTATCTCACCATTGGACGTTTCTTAGAGGAAAGAAGAATATTTGAAGGCTTTATATCTCTGTGTACTACACACTTGTCGGTGCAGAAATGCAGGTACTCCACCGCCCGCGCCACCCCTACAGCCACCTTGTACCTCACCTCCCAAGCCAGAACCTTTGGCCTCTTTTCTGTAAAAATCCATCACAAAAACAACAATTATATAAAAATTCAAAGCAAACAATTGCATCAAGAACAAAATCTGAGAATATCAACAGGAAAAGGAGAGTTTGTTACCATTTTGATGGAGATGGCGATCTAAACTCCCCCCACAAATGTACTTGTACACAAGAAAAAGTCCCTCCTTATCAATGCAATAGCCAAGAAGTGGAACAACATGGGGGCTACACAGAGAGTTTGCAATCAATAGCTCGCGGCAAAATGCCTTGGCGCTCTCCCTCTCCGGTCCATCCACCCTCTTTATCGCCACCGCCGGCCGCCGAAGACCGTTGCCTATCCTCCCCTTGTAAACCCTGCTTAAAGCCCCTCTCCCCAATTCCCTTCCTGCTTCAGTTCAGTTCATCGTTTATGAGGGCATTTTTAAAATTGCATTTTGAGGGATAAAATTAATTCCTTTACCTCTGTAAAAGTCCCGTGTGGCCGACCGGATCTGTGCGTAGCTGAACCGAACCAACCCACCGGCGACAGGCGCGATGCTCCGCTCCAGCGACTCCATCCGCCGCCATCGCTGCCAGTCTCCGGTGGCTAGTGTTTCCGGGTCATGCTCACGTCTTTCCGCCGCGGCAACTCTTTCATCCTCCATGCTCACAAGAAGCAGCACCGTCGCCGCGGCGGCCGGCGGCGCATCCAGCTCGGCCTCCGCCTGCGAGCCGAAGCTGAACCGGAAGGACGAATTAACCGACTGAGGCTCATCCTCCGACGGCTCTCCTCTAGCTTCGGCAAGTAACCACGACTTGTTTTCCAGGCCGCTGGCCTCGCCTCCCCGCCGCTGCCGCCCTCGCCAGCGTCTGCTACATCCTTTAGGCGGCGGAAAGGTAATACCTTTCCTGCGGCTAACGACGCTCTGAGAGATTCCCATAGGAACGAGATCAGTCTACCTGCCCCCACTCTCTAGACTAAAAAATAGAAAGAGAGAGACGATGCTGGCACTTAGCAACAGGAGGCTCACCAACTGTACTGTAATTTAACAATCTAGATTCACTCTTTAAAACTGTATAAATATGATGGGAAAGCAGACGAAAAATCAGAGAATTCGCGATTTCTTGGGTAGCTTTCGCTCAGGGAAGAGAAGAGAGTGGGGGCATCGGAGGTTCGTAGATTGGGAGCTAAGCAAAGATGGTACTGCTAGTTTATTAGTAGGCTGTACACTGTGCGTGGAGTTTAAGACGTGGTAGCCAATTAGCAAAATTTCAGCGACATTTATGGGACAGTTTTCTGCTTTCAGCTTGCTAAGATATTTTTCGGATTCTAAAAAATGCTCGGTGTTTGTGTACAATTTATGTAAGGTTTTAATTGTTCTTGCCATTCATTCTGTAAAATAATGGAATTTATACGAAATTTCAATCCATATATTAAATGAGATAAAAATAATAATGGTTAACTTAATTATTGTAGAAAAGGGAAGAAAGAAGTATTGCAGAGAAATAAAGAAATCCGTATATCTCTTCTTTACAGATACAAGTATGAATATATAGACTTTACTTAGCCGTAGAGTGCACGTGTCGAGCAACGATAGGTTATTGTTTTAATACAATGAATGTGGTATTTATTCTTTCTTGCTGTTGTCTTCTAATAATTATACTCTGCATAATATAAAATAAAAAATATAAATATAGGTATATTCAACTTAAAATTTGTTAATTTGAATCTTAATTAATTGCCTCTTAAAGTAAAGTGATCATGGATGTATGCTCTTCATCTTATTCTCTCTCTCTTTTTTAATGTCATAAATGTTTCTTCAGGGATAAGAAGCATTATTTTGCTTTGGGGCAAAATTAAACTAATCATCTAGGACATAGGTAAACTAACATATCAATCGAATCACTTATTTTACCAACAATAAAAATGACCAGGTCTATATTGACGTTCCAACAAAATGTTAATGCCCACATATAAATATATTAATCAATCCCTTTCAAATCCTTTGAAATGAGGTAAATTATAGCTCTATAACTATATTAAGCCAAATATCCTCTCTCAATGAAAAATTATTTTGTGCCGAAGTGGAATCTCGTTCGGATGTCTAAGCCCGCGGCTTGGCACTGCTCAGTACAGTGGTTCCGCCGCTCGGTACCATGTTAGATATCACTGACGTTGCTCATTCTGATTAGTATCAGGATGTAGAGTTGCGTTCGACGTTCGAACAGATCTCTCCACTTCAATTGGAGCCTAAGCTTGCTTGTAAAATCAAATAATAATAATAATAAAATCTCATAATATTTTCTTGTCCATGCCCCTATAAACAAAAATACGCTAAAAGTGCAACGCCCAAAAATATAAAAAGAAAAATAAAATATAAAAATATATTAAAATTGGCAAAATGTAAATATTAATTTTTTTATGCTCAAAGAAAAACTCAATCTTTTACACTAAGTTGATTGAGGCCGTCAAATTCAAATTAACGAAAGATTATTACTGAATCAATATCTTATTAGATACAATCAACTATGTTTAGCTCAAAATTAAACCAAAACAAAAAACAAAAAGAAATCATAAAATTCCTCCAATGAAATGATTAGCTAGATTGCGATGGTGTCATTATAGCACAATTATAATAAAAGTTTGCGACAAGTATTCTTTTGTTGGATTATTAGCATGATTGTGATGAAGCCATTATAATATGATTATGAACAAAATTCATGTGGGTCTTTTGCCAAGCATTTGAGCTTTCTTGTTATGCTTGATGAATATGATGGTACAAAGCCCTATATATTATTGAGCTAGTTTGAAATCAATCACATAGTTAGCTTCCACCTACAAATATTGGAAACTCATTTTAATCATAAGATAAGAGAAGCAACCACATTAAGAGATTGCGATTAAAAAAAGAATTATGCATGGGTTGCTATATGAGGATTGAGAATTCTTAATATAAGCAATTATATAATAAGAATGAACAAAAGATTTATAATAATTCAGCCAGATAATTTACATCCATTATAAAGAGAGTTGACGATAAATATTCACTATATGATATGATATGATAATAATATATGCACTTTAGTGAATAAATTAAGTCATTATAAGAGAAAGATAAATGAGTAATTGATATAATATGAGTTGTTTAATCATATGTTATTTTAATGTATTCATAATAATGGCCATATTAAAACATGAATTGTGCCTTTATAAATTATTTGACATATTAAAATGATAGTGTCTTACATTTTTTATAATAATAAATATTTGGCATTTCATGCTATGATAAATGTGTTAGGAAAGCTAATTTATTATCTCCTTATTGTATTTCATATGTTTGCATAATAAGTATTATTAAAATCAATGCTTAAGATTGACTTAAGAAGAAATACAAATGCAAATGAATGTCTGAGAGGATGTCAAACTCACTAAGAGGAATTCTCTCGAAGGGACTTTTTTGAAAGATTAAGCTTTGGTTTAGAAGTTGAAATGTAATGACATTAATAACTTTGTCCATGTCTATAATGGAGAAATCTTTTGAGACTCGAGTAAGTTTTGATTACACCGCTATTGTTTATAAATTCGCCTTGGATGATACAACATATAGCTATCAATATAGGTACTCAAGTAGTGTAGTTAGACTAGCTACCTTCAATAACTAAAAGACTAAGATTTATGACCTACTTTGATTGATGAAATAATGGACTATTAATTAGGCGAGTTATCGATCCCCCAAAATAAAATTCTTAGAATGTAAGAGTTGATGACCCCTTATTTTACCTGAAAGATTCATTACAACAATGCATATAATCAAAACTCCCTAATAGAAGAAGAATTCATCATTTTAGGTGCTTGCACTCTTACAAAATCTTTGAATAAGGAATGAAGTCACCCATAAGGAATGAAGTCAATGTAAGAGAATGAAATATCTATGAGTCTCCTTATTGCAACTTAATCTTTCTCCCATATATTAAAAGAAAAATAAAAAAAATGTTATCAGAGGATGCAAATGATAAAACCTTTGATAAAAATCAACTACTAAAAGAAGGAAAAAAGATAAATAAATAAATATACTTACTCTCTAATTTAGATTTTTTTTCTACTCACGAAACAAATGCAATAATATAACTTATCATGTCAACTTCCATCAACCCTTTGATCAATTAAGTTTAATTTGGTTGTGTAAAATAGCCTTCTTAATCTTGCATGTATATATAGATATCTATTTTAACCAATAAAGCATTATCAATAAGCATTTGGTTTATGTATAATCCTAGCACGGTCATAAGGTCCAACACAAGGCACTCATCCATTAGTGCATAAATGCATAAACAAAAGAGTTTTGCAATCTTTGTGATCTGAATGAATCAACTCAACAAATTATGGTGTGTTACATAGGGGTATTGAAGAGTTATATAAAGGAAAAGCTTGAGATAAATTCAATTTGGTCTCTTTTATATGCTGTCAACTTTGCTTATAAGATAGAATTATAGCTAAATAGAGGCTCTAAGTCGGCACTCAGCTAAAAAACTATCATCCCGTGATCCTTCTAACGTGGGCAATGCTTTTATTAGAGCTCATATCATAATACTTTTCCCTCACCTCTATTGCTACTTGCTATTATCAATTAATTTTTTCTCGCTTTTAAATAGCTTGCAATGGCATGATTTCTTTTCCCTCCCAAAACACCTCTTTTGAAATACTTCAAAGAAATACCTTACTATAATGACATGTCATAAACTAAAAAGGTACAAAATAATGAGTTTTGGATGCGAGGAATAAAAAAAGAAATATTTTGTTTATAGTTCTCATTTACATTATAAGACATTTACATTATAAGAAAATCAAATGTAGTCATGACTTTTCTAACTAATAATGCTACAATAAATAAGTCCATTGCCACTCTCATTAAAATTTTTTATTGTATACTCTAGCTAGTTGAAAGGTGATAAACCCATTTCATGAATTTTTCCAACTTTTGCTTCAACAATTTATTTGTGCTAATACAAAATATATACTCAAAAAGACCACCAATCCTAATATTATATTCTTTTTATTAATCATTAGAAAATGTCTAACTAAAATACTATAAATTATTAAGAATTATAATCTTGTTAACCTCATCCAATCATTTATCTATGTAAGACAACAAACTATGAAACCCAATTTTATTGCATAAAAAGAAAATGGAAACAAAGCATTGCTTTCATTAATGTCAATAATTGCCATCAAAGTATATATTTTATGAACATGTATTCGAACTAAAATTATAATATGTCCAAGTAGATGATAACTAACACAAAATCATAATGATTTGAAATCCAAACAAAATCACCTAATATAATTTTCTTCATATATAGACAAACTACTATATATACCCAAAAAAGACGTGTTTGTAAACACAAGGAAAAAGTAGATTCTTTACATCAATTTATAAGCTTATAAAAATTTGATAAAATTCCATATTTTAAAAGGTTTAATTGAAGACTCCTTTAATCATGTTGTAAAATATGTTACATGTATGTAAGCTAAGAAAGAGAGTACACAATCATTTATTACGTAATAGAACATATGAAAGATTGGAATTAAATCAATTAGTAAAAAAAAATACAACTTAGGCTTTGTTTGAGACGACTTTCTTACTACTTCCTAACAATAAGGAAGTTATCCTAAACAAAACCTTAATATGATAAAATCATTTAAGCATGCATATTTCTTTGAGTTCTCTACAATATTCTTTCAATAACCACATCTTAGACCACAGAATAATGCTTATACAAAATTGAACTAAAATCAATTTCTTCCTCTTCATTCTTCAATGGTATAGTATGGGATATCCTCTTTGCCATGCAAAATCAAAACTCATGACTAAAGCTTCGTTTGAGACAACTTTGCTGTTTTTCTATAAAGTTTTTTTGAGTAGAAAATTTATTGAATTAAAAGTTTTTTTTTTTTAAAATAGTTTTATAAAGTGACAAAAAATTATCCCAAACAAAACATAAAGCTTCTTCTAAAAGTTATTTCCATTTGGACTCTTAAGGATATTTAGAATATCTGACAAATCTTGTGTAATGAAGCTCAACAACTTGTTTGTCTTTTTTTTTTTTTTTTTGGGGAAATTACAACTGTTTGTCTCTCATCCATTCTTCCCATGGATAGAATAGCATCAACTTTTTAAATCATGGGCTAACTTAATAATTGGAGATGATGATTGCTCTTGATGATGACAGCAGCCATCATCCTTGACCACAAGGTCAACAAAAGATTCTTATTTTGCCACATCAATTTTGAGCTCCGCAAGAGCCACAAGATCTTACTCAAAACTTCAATTATGGCGTTCAATATTATTGATCTCTGCAGTGGGCTTCCGGCTAATCACCATCATGAGCTAAAAACAGAAAGCTAAATCAAGTCCAACTCCCTGTAAAGATTTTTTTTTTTTTTGAAATGGGATATCTATCCGCTATCACTTCAAAGAGAGAGTTTGGCGGCGTAACTAATCGCTTGACGGAACCTAGCGAGGCCACCCACCGGCGTCGGACTCACAATTGCTTTGCTCCATTGAAGGGGCGAGTCCGTAGTAGAAGAGATTCGAATCCTGAATGAGGAATTTCCAACCATACTCGCCCATCAATCACTCTAAATCTCTATGGGTATTTTGTGTAAAGTTAGAACCATTTTATCTGACCACAGCAGAATACCATCAGCTTTTACATTATAGATATGCTCATAAAGTGCACTCTGGTTCCCTAATCCTAAGCACAGCTCTCCTTACTGGAAAAACTTATGTACGATTGCCCAACAATTCAAGCACTGTTGGCAGTTTAGGATTCTTCCTTACTGCCACCATTCCCTTTTCTGGGATCCTTGGTGTTTTGGCAAGTCTCTTATGAATTTAGTGGACATAAATTCTGATTTTAGCTGGATGGAAAGTCTTAATCGTGAGGCTGTTTCTCACATTATGCTGGATGGAAAATGGGAAATTCCTAACCAATGGCCCTCCAATCTTACGAACACTATTGCTTCGGTGCCTATCTACAATGTTGATTGTGGTTGCCTGTGGTATAATACTGATAAAGTTTCGAATAAACTGTTTCTCAAAGAAATTTTTAAACATTATCCGGTTGTGAGCTGGCACCGTTTTGTTTGGCATAAGCATTCCTCTATCAGATTCTCTGCTTTTGGTTGCCTTGCTGTGAAAAATGGTTTAAAAACGGCAGATCTTTTGCTTAGACGTGGCATTAATGTAAACCCTTACTATATTTTATGTCAGGACTGTAGAGATTCTCATACTCATCTCTTTTTTGAGTGTGATTTCTCTTTCGGGATTTTGAATTCTCTGATACCTCAATCTCAAACTCTGCTGCTCCGTCCTAACCTCTTTCAGGTTTATGATTTTATTGATGATATTTCCGACACTAGTGAGATTCTGAATTTCTTTTGTCTTCTGATCAACACTTCCATTTACTTCATATGGCGAGCTAGAAATGACAGATTTTTTGGTAATATCATTCAATGTCATACTACCGTGGTTAGAAAAATTAAAAAAGCTATATATGCAAAGCTGGAGAAATGGAAAAATGGACATAATCTTATGCATCTTTTGGGATGACTGGGGCTCTTTCAGGCGGACTGTCTTTTTGGCTGGTTTCTCTTATTGGTTGTTGGCTAACTCCTATTCTGCTTATGATGTCTCTTTATGTGTTGGCTGGAGCTAGAGTTGGGTGGTATCGGTCGGATGCTATTTTTCTTTCTGGTTTCGTCCTGGATGGCCTCTTTGGCAACCAGGGAGAATGGTTTTTGTTATTTCAGACATTTTTGCAGGACAATGATGATCGCTGCAGCACCGCCCCTTGGAGGGTCAATTTTGGCAACCAGGGGTTTTCTCTGATCATTCTGATGCTCAAGTCCCGCTCGATTATTGTTGCAGCTTATGCCTGAGTCCTGATCAATTTTGTATACCACAAATTTGTTGCCTTTTCTTTGGTTTGTATTTCCGGTGGTATAGTTTTTCAATTATCTTTTTTATGTAATTTTGCTTTTCCTCTCCTCCCCTGCTTTTGCTTGGGGCTAGATTTTATTTACTTGTAATTTTTTCATAGTTAATAGATGGGCTTAGACCCCAAAATTTCCCAAAAAAAAAAAAAAGTAAAAAGGGCTGAGTATAAGTTTAAATAAAAATATCCTCCGCTTTTTTCTAGTTTTCTTCCTTAAGCTTTCTGCAGTGAGCTTCCGGCCTTTTCTTCTTTCATGTTTCTACTGCTACAGGTAACGCAAGCAGTGAAAAATATATTCTGACATAGCAGATTTCAACAATTTGATAAAGAACTAACAACTAAAAGGAGAAAAAAAAAAAAGTAATATGAAACCTTGTAAATATAAAATATTCCGGGTATTTTTTATAAAGGAGCATGAGTAGTAAATGATTTAGTAGTAGGAGCATGTTTTAATTTTTTTTAAAATATTTAGATCATTTATGATAAGTGAGATTAAAATTAATTTAAGTAAGACCAATATTATGAAAACATACTGCGCATTCAATTATCGAAAACGCCCTCGATAATGAAATAAAAAACTTCACGTTCATGATCACGCCTGCCACTCACATTATGGAAAACGTCCTGTAACAAGATTCCTGACAACAGGAGTATGGCTCAGCCACTATCACTGTAAAAAGTCCCCAACAGCTTCATGGTCAGGGATCTGAACCGCTGAAGCATAGCAAGCTTAATCCTGCTTAGCTTATCAAAACTTCCCTCTAGTTCTCTGGTTTTTCTCGGTTACCGCTAGTTCTTCACTAAGAAGAGATGATAGGGGAAGAAAGCAGAGAAAGAAGAAAGGAAGGACATGCACTAGCAAATAGCAATCGATCGAAGGAACCGCTGAAACAAATAAGAACGCAGGAGTTAACCACGATGAGTTTTATATGCACCTAAATTATTTATAGGACCCACCTAAATAGAGCCCTACATGGGGTCTTGGTTGGATACCCATTGGGTACCCAGGCTCTGCGTTGGCGGGCTTTGCCCACCCACACCCACATATGGTGACTTTCCGGATGTAATACCCACCCACACCCACCAACTTTCTACGCTTAATGAATGCAGTCTGCCATAGAATAATGACCTTGAGGCCATTTTCTCTGACTGTAAACTTTCAAGCCACATATCAAAATTTACCATGATTGCGATGCAGTTAAGTATTGCGCACTGCGTAGTAAGGATTATTATAGTATATTGCATGTATATGATAATTAGTAATGTAAATCGATTCTCCTCTGATGCTGAATACCCACCCACGAGGCTATGGGCGTACCCATACCCACCCATGCTCATTGGGTATCGGTGGGTACGTGGGTAGGTGTGGGTATGGGTACCCAATGCAGGGCTCTGCACCTAAACTAGTTAAAGTGTCCACCTTTTGAGGAGAAATTATTTTGTGCGGTCCATCCAGAGGTAAATCAGAACGTGTCATGTCACCCGGTACACAGCCACGGTACACAATAAATGGGTAACGTGACGCATTCTGATTCGTCTCCGGACAGCATTCGTTTCGAATCCGCACAGAATAATTTCATCCCTATACTCAAATTAACACTTCATAAAGGATAATTAAATTATGAGATTATGCTTCAAAGTAAGTGTAATTAATCCTAAACATGAGCAATATTAGGAAAGCCATAAACACAAATAGATTTTATATAAAACAGGACAAAATCACAAAACAACTGAAAGAATCAAGCCACAACCTTTAGCCTCTTCACTACAACTATGAGACAGAGATGGTACAATTGCTTCTTTTTTAAAAAATTTTGAGAAAGATAGAATTTGGGATGGCAGTTCACTAAAAAGATAAATATTCAACGAGAAGCAGTGCACCATTGCAGCGGCGAACAAACACATCAATAAGCGAATAACATGCGCTGAGTGCAGAAGCAAATACATTAGTAACGACAATATTTTAATAGAAAAATAATAATTTTTTTTAGTAAGGGATTTTACAAACACGTATGTATAGGAGGTGATGAAAAATGCAAAATATGAAAAATGGTATAGATCATTAGGATGAATAGGAGTCGCTTCAAAAAATAGTAAAAGTATATTTAGGAAGAAATACCAATCCACATTCCTGCTCATTCACGTAATTGAAAACATGCAAGCAATGGAAACCTTACCAGAGAATACTTAAAGCAGTGTATGAAATAAAAGATAGCAAAGCTATTGAGGATAGAGTGTTAGTTCTATATGGAATTTAATTGTGTCGATCAATTGAATTGTATTATAGCCTCATATCTCAATTCAATCGGTTCAACTCGCTAGAGGGATTGAAAGGGAATTGGATAGCTGCATTTCTTATTTTTCATGTCTAATTTGAAGGGTTGCAACCTTATATTATGTGTAGT
This sequence comes from Dendrobium catenatum, assembly GCF_001605985.2. Lineage (NCBI taxonomy): Eukaryota > Viridiplantae > Streptophyta > Magnoliopsida > Asparagales > Orchidaceae > Dendrobium > Dendrobium catenatum. The sequence goes on along the minus strand of NW_021319895.1, from coordinate 158,284 downwards.
GTAAGAGCTTTGAAGTGAAGAGAGACAAAGAGAGAGTGAGAGAGAAGAGATGTTTACTATTTCTTTCAAATTTTTATAATGAATTTCTTGGTGTAGTGTTGCTCGATTTTTTTTTTTTTTCAATTTTGAAATTTTCACATTCAATCTTGATGTTATTTCTTTTATGTTCCATTTTTCTCTTTCTTGTATGAGTTTGATGTGGTCTTTGAAATATCAATTGCAAGCTCAATCACTGGAGGTCATCAGCTAAGTTTAAGTGGCTGTCAGTCAAAGATTAAGATTTTATTTGAGACAATTTTTTTATTGCTTCTTAAAGCAATTTATTAATTAAAAATTTTATTATACTAAAAATTTTATATTAAAAAACTATTTTTAAAAAACAATAAAAAAATTTTCTCAAATAAAATCTAAGGGCCACTAAATTATTTTATACCCACCTAAACTAAAATATCCTTATAAGCACATTTTTAGGAACTTTTATTCTGTCTAGTGAACGTACGCAGAGGAAGGTTCGGTTTTAGGCAAAAAAGGTACACCTCGGTACAGGCGCTTTTTTGCCGAAAACCGAACCTTCCTCTACATCCTTGCACCGGACCAAATAAAAGTTCCATTTTTAGACACATGAATGTCATAGTAATTGTTATGTAAAAAAGGATCATTTATATAATTTGACTAACTCACAAAACAACGGTAACTTATTTTAAACAAGAGCAAAAACAACGGTACTATTTTTTTTTTCTAACATGATAACATGCATAACAGCACAATCAAGTAAAACTTTGACAAAAAGATTTATATGATATCACCTAACATGGATTCATAAACCCTAAGCAACGCTGAACATGAAAATAACCTAATAATAAAGCATATAACTTCAACACATAATATCTAGAACACACAAACACATAGAGATGTTAGGTAAAACAGGACAAAATAACCTTATAGCTAAAGCAAGCCAAAGAAGACGAGAGTGCTACTCAATCAGCGGCCTTAACGGCAATCCTGTCAATAATCTTCGCCACCACCTCCTTCGATTCCCTCAGCAGCTGAATACTCTTCCTTAAACGCTCCCTCTTCCCGGAAATTGCAGGAGACTCCTCCAACATCTTCTCAATACAATTCATAGACCGGCCACCGACCACATCGTTCATAATCTCAGTTTCAAGCTCATTTTCAACAAGTTTCTTCACATCATAAGCTATATTTAAAGCCAAAACATCCACCAACCTCAGCACCACACTCTTCCAATACGAAATTTGCCTCATCCTTATATCAAAAGCTTGTTCTACAACAACATCACGCCTCCCCCGCAGATGAGACACATCCACTTCACCAACAGCTTTAAGGATTACTTTTGTAGGTGTAAAGTTATTGTGAACCACTTCCATGAAGCGTTCTTGTTGCTCCATTAGCTCCACCCACTTCTTCATATAATCAGGACTATAAGTAAAGTCCGTAACCATTTCCATTTCTATAATTTCTTTTACATTCCGGATCGACCGTCCCCTCATTTTCTCAATAAGATTGAGTGCCGCCCTTCTGCTGCACGCCTGAAGAGGTGGATAATTCTCCGATGCCTCGTCAAGAACTGCCACCACTAAATCTTCTAAGTAAATCCATACCTTCTCAACAAAATCCTGCGGGATGCTCGAGACCTCTTTTACCCTCTTTTGAAGCAGAATCAAAAAAGCTGTTCGAGGAAGAAAGTTGGGCAGCCAAATGCCTCTATTCTCTTCCAACACCTCAATTTCCTCTAACAAGAAAGCCGCCTCCTTAGTCGGGATATTATCCGGCAACGCCGCAGCATAAGCATTCAGCATTTCAGCCATGCGCGCTGTGTCATGCATTTCTTTATCATCCGGAAAATCGTCAAATTCTCCTCTTATTAGCAACTTCCTGAGCATCTCCTTAGTTTTGCTGATGATCTGCATGAACGCTCTCATCGCGTCGCCAACGGTGACCAGATTTTGAGGCATGGTCTCCAGTTCTGAGACATTGCGGTTCAGCTTCTCATTGATTTTCTTCACAATATCAGGCAAGCATTTTGCTATGCTTTGCGACTGTATTCGCATCAACTTGTTTGCCAAAACAGGGATGCCAACTATCGATTTATCGATCTTGGAAAGCAAATGATGGGATTTGAACAGATTCGCTTCTGCTGCGCGAGCCTCCTCATATGTCTCCGACCCAATACGATTCCTCACGCAAACGTAGCCTAGCCCAATGTTGACGTCGTCAGCAGTTACTTTCTCAAGAAGGCCCTCCGGCGACTTATCAGCCTTGGTGACAACCGCCAATGTCCTCTCGCCTTTGCCGTCCACCTGCTGCGACATCCGGATGGACTCGCAGGTCGGGAAGTCGACACTTGCGGATAGTACATTAAGAATAATGCTCTCCGCCGGCTTTATATACTGCATTATAATGGCAGCGATCTGCTCGTAGATGTTCTCAGGCTGGCCGTGCACGGGTACTCGGGTGATGCCGGGCAGGTCCACCATGGTGAGATCGGGCACGCCCTTCTTTCGGACAACAAGGGTGAGTGGCGTGTCGGAGATGCCTTTGCCGGAGCCGGCGATCTCAGCCGTCGCGGACTCGATGGCAGCAGTGATGGAAGACTCGGAGGTAGGGACCTGCTTGCCTTTGTACTCGAGGTGGAGTATAGGGGAGGAAAGGGAGGGGTCGTCTTGGAGCCGCATGATGAGGGGGACTCGGGTACATATGCCTTGCCCGCGGGGGAGACTGATGCCAGCAAGAGATTCTAAAACAGAGGACTTGCCGGAGGATTGGTCGCCGACGACGACGATCGTGGGGAGCTCGATTCCTTCCTGCATCACCTTGAGTTGGCGAAGGCGGTCGACGGCGTCGAGGAGGGGACGTATTTGGTCGTTGTACGAGCAGGTGAGAGCGTTGAGGGTTTGGATTTGTTTGCTGTCTTCGCAACAAGGAGGCGCCATTTTGGTCTGTTGTACGAGCAGTTCTCACTTTGGTCTTGGCCTTTGTGTGAAGCATGGCTATTTATGCGTGTAATGGCTGACGGTAATTAGTGGGGATGAAAGAAGTCTTTACAATATAATAAAGATAATTTATTAAAAAAAATTTGAGCTAGATTAAAGTAATACATAATTTTAATTTTTCAATTGAAATAAAAAAATATAGAGCAACTTAATTATAATCATTTTAAATAATAATTATTTTGCTTTAACAAAATTTATAAGTCCTAATATTTTTTTTTCTATTTTCCTTTTATCCTATTGAAAGAACTAATACCAAAACGCTTTTAAAGTAAGCTTTAATATTGAGAATGTAAAAACTGTGTTAACTCACACACACAACACATACACAAAGACTCGAACCTAAGACCTCTTAGTTGGAAGCCTAAACTCTCAACCAACAAGACAAGATGAGCTGTGTGTGACATCAACTCTAAAAGACTAAGATAACTACTAAATGCTAAAGAAGCATTTATAGTATAAATGACTAAGCATAAATGACTAAGTCAGTCAACTGTGATGTACTGCATCACCTATTATATATTTCTATGTCATTTTTATTTTAACTTTTAATATTCTTAACTTTCTTTTATCACTTCTTTATTCTTTTATTAATGTGTCAATGCATAGTAAATTTTTTCTATGCGGACATCAGTTTGTTTGGAGGCAAATCAAAGCTCGTGACTTATGCCCTAATAGTATTTACACATTGATGCTTTATTAGCCTCCTATGAAAAGAAAATCACGGAAGTAATATACTTTAAAAATATGATTTTCTTACTTACTTTTTCCGAAATAGCATTTTACTATAAAATTTTTCAAAAATGGCTTTTTTTTCCTTTTTTTTTTGGTTTTTCGAAATATTAATCGCTTTCCCAAAAAAAAAAAGGAAATATTAATCGACGTACCAACGAATCTTCAATCAGACAGACCAATCCCAGTCACTTTATTACAAAAGAACCAAAGAGGCTCTTTACTTCGCATGGAAGGAGCCATTCTGAACGAACTTTCGGTCCACTTTTAAGTCGGACATGCAACGCTTTTGTTTTTTTATTTTTAAGGTTTTTATTTTGGGATTTTTACATACATAACACTTAAAAGTTTTTTATTTACTCATCAAACATCTAAACTTACTTATTTACACACTTACCACCTAAAACTTATTTTACTTTCTAAAATACCATTCCGCCCTCATCTCCATCAAAATCAGCCCGATACCACACACGTTTTCCGAGCTTCATGAGTTAGCCGCCTCTGGCTACGTCACCGCTTCGGTCTTGCCGCCTCGCATTAACCCGTTGCCGCCACGTCTCCGGCCCCTGATACGGCCGGTGCCTACTCTCTTCCCGCATTGCTATTATTCGGTGAACTCCGCTCATGATCGCGGACGCCTTTGGCAGCCTCAACGTCCTCCAGTTTATTCTCTCACTCTCCGCTGCCGTCGACGTCGACCTCCATTGCGGTTCTGATGTTGTCACTGCCACCCTCCTCATTGCCTGGCCCACCGCCATCTTCCTCCTCTTCTTCTTCCTCTCCGCCATCGCCTTCACTCTCTACTGGCATTTTTTCCCGACCGGTGGCGGCGCCTTCAAGACGCTTATTCTCTTCGGCAGCGCCGTCGCGGCGGAGACATCGCTCTGCGCCTTCAGGTGATGTGTCCCGCAGGCAAGGGGGCCAGAGCTTTGGGGCCTACTGCTGATGCCGATTGTGCCGGCGATCTCCATTTTTCTCAATGTTGTTCTGCTCAGACTGGTTGACCGGCCATCATACATCCATTTCGGTCTATTTATGGCTTTTCCGTCGTATTCATGTGAGCTTCGACGCAGAAACAGCGTTAGTTGTTTGTGGCGTTCATGTGAGCTTCGACGGTGAGTTGTCAGCAGAGGCCCAGCATTTCCTTGGATGAATTCCGATTCAAATTATTTTGTTGTTTCCCCCGTTTTTTTTTTCTGCCTATGCCCTGTTTCGAGATTTTGTTCTCAGATTTGGCATTAATTCTTTCTCCGACGGGATTCTTGCGGATGGAAACGACATCGAGATAATAAAAACAGCAACAACACACGACCTTTTCCCTCCTAGCCTGTCGAGAATGCACGGAGACGAGACCAGCCTGTGCGGTGTCAGGCGGATTTTGACGGAGGGAAGACGGGATGGTATTTTAGAAAGTCAAATAGGTTTTAAGTGGTAGGTGTGTAAATAGATAAGTTTAAGTGTTAGATGAGTAAATAAGAAACTTTAAAGTGTTATGTATATAAAAATCCCTTTTATTTTTAAGGTGCTGTTTGATCGCCTCAAAAAAGAACTATAATATATTCTGAATAAAGTGTAAAGTAAATAGATATATTAAGAATATTTTAGATTAGTTTGATTATTTGCAAAGTAAATACATAAAAATTATTATTTGCAAAGTTTTTAATTCAATCCCTCTTAGTTTATAGTCAAGACTTTTAACGAGCAGATCAAAATGAGTTGCATTCAAATTCTTAACAATTTAATTCAAAATTTAGATGTTTTAAATTATTTTTTTAAATGATAGTGATAAATTGAAAATTATGTCATTCAAATTTGTGATCTTATTAAAACAACCTTCCCCTCTATTCTTACTTGGGGGTGTCAGATGGAGTTAGTAGGTTGGATTCAGATTTGACCCAATTTCTCATAGAGGGTCTGACCCAAATATTCTTTATTTCAACTCAACCCAATTATTATATATGTTTAAATCTTTGATACTAATTAACACCAACTCATTTAACTCAAATGTGATATGTTTAACCCAAACAAGATTTGTTTAATCCAAACACTGGCCTTTTTAACCCATGTGCGACTGTTTAGTAGGGGTGTCAATTTCGGGTCATGGGTCGGGTTCAGGTCGAACCCGGAATTGACCCGGGTTCAAACGAGTCGATTCTAACCCGACTCGGGTAGGTAAACGGGTCGGAAATTCGAACCCGGACCCAACCCGACGGGTTGCCGGGTTGACCCGACCCGACCCAGCAATGCAGGCTGCCTGGCACATACGCGTGGGCTACCGGTTGCATGGGTCGGGTTCAGGTCGAACCCGGAATTGACCCGGGTTCAAACGAGTCGATTCTAACCCGACTCGGGTAGGTAAACGGGTCGGAAATTCGAACCCGGACCCAACCCGACGGGTTGCCGGGTTGACCCGACCCGACCCAGCAATGCAGGCTGCCTGGCACATACGCGTGGGCTACCGGTTGCGGATGTGAGCGGCAAGAGTGGTCGCTCGGGGCGAGTGTGCCGGCAGGGTTCGCGGGGCGGGAGGGGTTGCGGGCAGCCGCTCGGGAGCACCGGCTATGAAAGCCATGCTGTGAGCGCTTGTAGTTAAT
>NW_021319895.1:100730-150681 GCF_001605985.2 Dendrobium catenatum | reverse complement strand
TTGAAAATGGTAAATCACCTGTGAAGACAAAGCAGCCGAAGGGCAAATCGGCCAAGAAGGCCAAAGGTCAAAAATCATGATGTCTTTCCCTAAGATAGCCAACTGGAATGTGAGAGGGTATAACAACCCTGACAAAGTAAATTTTTGTAAGTCTCTTGTTAGCACTAATGACCTCAAGATGTTATGTATATTGGAAGCTAAAATCTCGACTTCTTCTGTTGAAGATCCGTGATTTTTGAGATCTCATTGCATTTTTGACAACGAAGTTAGTTGTAATAACTTTGGGGATTCCTCCATTGGTAGAATTTGGATTAAATGGGATGTTGCGGCTCTCTCATTTAACCTTTTATCCTCCTCTCCTCAATTCATTCATGGCATACTTTCTGCGGGATCTTTCCCACCGATTTACTTGACTGTGATATATGCTTCCAATCATGTGGAAGATAGAAGAAAACTGTGGGATCATATTGCTTCCTCTTCTCCCCATTTAGATCATCCTTGGATTATCATGGGAGACTTTAACTGTTATAGATTTGAAACCGAAAAAGCTGGGGGTTCTATCTCTTCCAACAGTACTTTGGGAGAACTTAATAACATGATTTTCAATTGTGGGGTTCAAGATCTATCTTCTACGGGTCTTTTTTATACTTGGTTCAATCAAAGGGTGGATAACCCTATACACATCAAGTTGGACAGAGTGCTGGTGAATAATGCCCTTCTGGACCTATTTCCAAATGCTTATTACAAGGTTGAATCTCATCTTGGTTCGGATCATGCTCCATTAATTTTTAAATCTTCTCATGAAAAGGCTTATTCTGTTAGATTCTTATTTAAGAATTACTGGATCAACATGGAGGGTTTTTGGGACGATGTTTTCGAAGCTTTTTCTTCTAGATATGTTAGAAGTCCCATGGCTTCTTTTCACCACAGTTTACAAAAGCTTAAGAGTGCTCTTAAAAGTCGGAATTGGGCCTCTTCTACATTTCTTTCTGCTGCCTTGTTGGATATTAAGAGGAAGCAAAATCTTTGTTTATCTGAGCTCCAAAATTTTCCATTGAATGTGGAGTTGAATCAAAATCTGAAAAGCATCAATAAGGATTTAGCCTTTCTGCAAAGTCACTGGACTTCTTGGATATCCCAACGTGCCAAAACTCTTTGGCTTTAATTTCTAAAGGGGAGGATGACCTTGGTTTCCTTTTTGCTCATATTAGAAGCAGAAACAACAAGAACTGTATTAAAGAGATTACCACTTCGGATGGGCATTTCACTAGTTTTACTGGCATTTCTAACGCTATTATTAAGCATTTTGAGGGTCTGTTCAATACTTTCCACCCCGCTCTCAACCTTCCACTTAAAATCCCTAAAGGCAACTTGGTTCCTACTCATTACTGTTGCATGCTTGTGGCCCCCTTAACCTTTGAAGAAGTTAGAATTGTGGTTTTTGATGGAAATGAAAAATATGCACCTAGGCCGGATGGATTTTCGTATGCTTTTTATAGGAAAACTTGGCATCTCACTGGTTTAATACTGTTCAATGCTGTCAATAATTTTTTCAACACGGGCTCCCTTCCAAAATGTGTCAAGGCAACTGTCATTGCCTTAATTCCTAAGTCTTCTCATGCTTCTCACATCAATGACTTTAGACCAATCTCACTCTGCAATGTTATGTATAAAATTGTTGCTAAAATCTTAGCCAATAGACTCAAAATTATTCTTCCTTACATCATACATGAAAGTCAATCCGGTTTCATCACTAAGAGGTGCTCGACGGATAATATTATTCTTGCTACTGAGCTTCTGAGATAATTTGCTGGCCATCATAAGAAATTTTGTGTCAAGTTGGATGTTAAGAAGGCTTTTGACACGGTCTCTAGGAAATTTATCATAGCTAGACTTTTGCAGAAGGGTTTTCCTGATACTTCTGTTTCTTGGATTAAGGGGTGCATTAATGATGTTTATTTCTCCATTTGTCTAAATGGTTCTCTGGAAGATTTTTTCAAATCAAGCTCCGGGCTTAGACAAGGTTGCCCCTTATCTCCCCTTTTGTTCTGTGTTGCAATGGATGGTTTATCAAATATTCTTATTGATCCTTCTGATGATTTGAAATTTAAAGGTATTACCTGTAGAGATATCCACATAAGTCATCTTATGTATGCTGATGATCCCTTGGTGATGGGGAAACTTTCTATTGATAATGCAAAGCATCTGAATAGAAAATTACAGATTTTTGCTTCTATATCCGGCCTAAATATCAATACCAACAAAAGTGCTATTTTGTTTTCTTATGACCATCCGGATAACCTCCTGATTTGCGCTGAGCTTGATATCCATAATGTCAACACTCACTTAACATACTTGGGAATTCCCATTTTCACCAAAAGACTCAAAGCCTCTTACTTTCAACCACTCCTAAGCAGGATTTATGCTCTACTTGCTGGTTGGAAAAACAAATTTATTTCTTTTGCATGTAGGGTGCAATTCCTAAAATTTACTATTACAAACACCATTGCCTATTGGATTAGAGGATCGATCATTCCTAAGGGTTGCTGCGCTACTATCAACAAACTTTGCTCTAAGTTTTTATTCCACAACAACTTGACTGAGAGAAAACTTCATCTTATTTCTTGGTCCACTGTCACTAGGCCTAAATCTGCTGGAGGTCTCGGAATTCCCTCTCTGGAAGCTCTTTACTTTGGTGTTTTCTGCTCTATTTTAGGGAGATTTTACAACAATCAAAATCTTCTCAGTTTCTGGTATCAAGCTAAATTTTTAACACCTTGGAAACATCCTCCCCAGGTTGATTCTAAAACTTGGCACAAAATTTCTGAAACGGCTTATAAATTAAAAGATATCTTATCTTTTACTGTGTCGAAGCATAGTCATTTCTCTTTTTTGTGGGATCCGTGGCTTACTGGGCAACTTTTGGCTGATGTTATTCATTTACCTTCTTTGGAAGTTCTGAAAGTGAGAGATTTCATTCTTAATGATATATGGCATTTACCTTCTTGCATCCCTATTCATATCCAAGATAGCATCGGTAAGGTGGCAATACATGATAAAAATGAGCTTTTCTGGGATGGCTCCACAAATTGTACTTTCAAAAAATATACAGAATTTTACTATTCTTCTTTACCTAAGGTGGATTGGCATTGTTCCATTTGGCACAAAAATCATGCTTTAAAATTTGCTTGCTTTGCTTGGATGGCAATACTTGGTAGACTTAAAATGGCAGACAACCTCTTGATTAGAGGCATTAGGGTGCCTCCTAAATGTTCTCTTTGTTCTGATCACCTTGAGAATCACACACATTTATTTTTTGAATGTGACTTCACCTTTTATATCCTTAAGACATTTTTGCCAGATGTTAGCTGTTTCTTACTAAGGCCGGCTCTCTCTCAGACTTTGGAATTTTTTGAAAATTCTATGATTTACAACAGAACTGAAAAGGATCTTTGCTTTTTAACGATCTGTTGCATTATTTACAATGTTTGGAGGGAGAGAAACAACTGGCGTTTCTCTAATCTTAGGACCAATGTGACTAAAGTGATTTGCAACATTTCAACTGGGGTGAGAATTAAAACTGTAAAATGGAAGAACAATTCAACTTTACTCAACAGATTTTCGGAAATTTAGGCCTCTGTTATGTTATTTTGGTCTGCTGGAATTGCTTATATACAAATTTTGATGAAGTTTTCAGATCTGGATGTTGTCACGGGACTCTTTTTTGCTCCCAGGATATTATACATGGTTTAGTTTTTATCATCGAGTTTTGTTCAGACCTGGGAGAAATTTTTTGGGAATGCATGAGCTTGATATCTATCAGGCATTCCACATTTTTGCTGAAATCTTTCACTTATATCTCTCGGGTATACTACAGAGACTATGGTTGGCATTGCTGGTGGACGCTAGACATTAAGACGATGATGTCAAAGGGCAGTCTCTCCGAGCTATGGAGGGCCTGCGTGGCAACCTGGCTCGTTTTTGCGGGTATTTTTTTCAGGCAGTGGTTGCTGTGATGGCCAGTTTTCTTGGAATTCTATCTCCAGTCCTTCGGGTTTTGGGCAACCGGTGCCTCTGCCTGGTTGATGGACTTTCTTCTGATGATTCATTGATGAATGAGGCTGCTCCTATATGCTGAGTCTATGTTTTTTGTCTTCCGTCTATTTTGTTTATGCTGCTATAGTCTTTGTAAATTTTGTATGTTCTTTTAGAATGTTAGTCTTCTCTCTTTTCTCATAGTTTTATTGTAATAGGCCTTTTTGTTTATCAATATATGGGCTATTATTAATTAGCCCCGGGTTTTCCAAAAAAAAAGCTTTGCTCATTTTACCTTAAAAAGAAAATATTTATATAAGCCCGCCAGACAACATATAGGAGCAGCTTCAACAAAGAACCTATCGAAACATAAACAAACTTACCCAAAAAAGAGATAAAAGTAGAACAATAAAGGAGAAAGGATATCTTAAACCAGCAAAAACAGGACAAAATGACGTCAAAACTAAGAGGAGTACTACTCAATCAGCGCCATTGAGAGAAACTCTATCCATGATCTTCGCCACCACCTCCTTCGACTCCTTCAGCAGCTGAATGCTCTTCCTTATTCGCTCCCGCTTCCCAGCAGTTGAAGGAGACTCCTCCAGCATCTTCTCAATCCCATTCATCTTCTGTCCGCCGACCACTTCATTCAAAATCTCTGTTTCAAGCTCATTTTCTACTAATTTCTTCACATCGTAGAGAATATGCAGAGCCAAAACATCAACCAACCTCAACACCACAATCTTCCAATAAGAAATAAGCCTCATCCTCATATCAAATGCTTGTTCAACTATCACATCACGCCTCCCCCGCAAATGCGACACATCCACTTCACCAACAACTTTAAGGTTTATCTTTGTTGGCTTTGAAGAATCATGCACAACTTCCATGAAAGGTTCTTGAAGTTCCATGAGCTCCACCCATATTTTCATATAATCTGGATTGAAAGTATAGTCTGTAACTTGCTCCATTTCTATAATATCTTTTACGACATGGTTCGAACGCAGCCTCATTTTGCTGATGAGATTTTGCGCGGCCCTTCTGTTGCACGACTGAAGGGAAGGATAGTTTACCGTTGCATCGTCGAGAACTCGCACAACCACATCTTCTAAATAACTCCATATCCTCCCGACGAAATCTAGCGGGGTGGTCGATACATCCTTTACCTTCTTCTGAAGAATAGTCAAGAAAGCGGTTCTGGGAAGAAAATTTGGAAGGCCGATGCCTCTTGCCTCTTCCAGCACCCCGATTTCTTCCAGCAAGAATGCTTCTTTCGTAACCGGAAAATCTTTCGGCAGCTCGGTGGCATAAGAGTTCAGCATTTCAGCTAGCCGCGCCGTGCCATGCATTTTTTTATCATCGGGAAAATCATCAAATTCTCCTCTTAGTAGCAGCTTCCTGAGCACCTCCTTCGCTTTGCTAATAATCTGCATAAAAGCTCTCATGGCGTCGGCAACGGAGGCCAGATTTTTTGGCATGGCTTCCAGTTCTGAAACATTGCGGTTCAGCTTTTCGTTGATTTTCTTCACAATGTTAGGTAACGATTTTGCTATGCTTTGCGCTTGGATCTGCATCAACTTGCTCGCCAAGACAGGGATTCCAACTATGGACTTGTCGATCTTTGAAAGCAGAGGATGAGCAGCGAACAAAATCTTCTCAGCTACACGGGCCTCCTCATATGTCTCCGAACCAATACGATTTCTCACACAAATATAACCGAGGCCAATGTTGACGTCGTCGGCTGTGACTTTCTCAAGAAGGCCCTCCGGCGACTTGTCAGGCTTGGTAACTACCGCAAGTGTCCTCTCGCCGGTGCGGTCGACCTGCTGTGACATCCGGATGGATTCACAGGTAGGGAAATCTACACTTGCGGAGAGAACGTTAAGAATAATGCTCTCCTCTGGTTTTATATACTGCATTATTATGCCGGAGATCTGCTCGTAGATGTTCTCAGGCTGGCCGTGCACGGGTACTCGGGTGATGCCGGGTAAGTCGACCATGGTGAGATCGGGCACGCCTTTCTTTCGGACGACGAGGGTAAGGGGGGAGTCGGAGATGTTTTTGCCGGAGCCGGCGATCTCTGCCGTCGCGGACTCGATGGCGGCGGTGATGGCGGACTCGGAGACAGGGACCTGCTTGCCCTTGTACTCGAGGTGGAGCTTAGGGACGGGAAGAGAGGAATCGCCTTGGAGGCGCATGATGAGGGGGACTCGGGTACATATGCCTTGGCCGCGGGGGAGACTGATGCCAGCAAGGGATTCTAAAACAGAGGATTTGCCGGACGATTGGTCGCCGACGACGACGATGGTTGGAAGCTCGATACCTTCCTGCATCACCTTAAGGTGGCGGAGGCGGTCGACGGCGTCGAGTAGGGGGCGGATTTGGTCATTGTAGGAGGACGTAAGGGCATTGATGATTTGTTTGCTGCTCTCTTTGGGAGAATTGGGCGCCATTGGCGTACTGTTGTACAAGAGATATCTGTTCTTTTACGCTGGAGTTCGCTTATGTGTGTAACAAGCGGTACATGGATATTTATAGATGAAGAAGACATTGACGAGCTGAGAGTAATTAAGCGAGGAAGACGAAAATGCGTATAGGGTGCTTCGACCATTGGAATTGACATCATTATTCCGCTTCATACAGACTTCTCTCGCCGCCAAACTACTGAATCCTGCCGATTTCAGTGCGACGAGTTCGCTGCCCGAGCCGGACCAGAAGGCGAAGGAGTTGAATCTTAAAGATGGTTTTTTTATTGGGAGATTTACATACATACCACTTAATACTATTCTATTTACATATTTAACATCTAAAACTTTAATATTACATACATACCACCCTTAGTTCATTTTCATATCAAATATGAGTGGTAGAAATGAAATATATGAGTGATAGGAAAGAAATAAAAGTGGTATATTTGATATTAAAATAATATAGAGTGGTATGCATGTAATATTAAAGTTTTAGGTGTTAGATATATAAATAGGATGTTATAAAGTGGTATGTATGTAAATTTCCCTTTTTTTATTTTTACTTTATACGAAATATAATTTATTTTTCCACAAAAAAATGGTTAATTTTTTTTTTTTATTAAAAAAATTCTAACATAAAAATTTAATGATAGCTTTTGTTTAAATAAAAAATATATAATTAGTTTGCATAAATAAATATATTAAAGAGAATATTGAATATGATGATATGTTCATACTTATAAATATTTTTAATGATATTTTAATTACGTTATAAGAAATAAATATATATTGGCTCAATGTATTTTAAATACCAGTAAACATATGATAAACGCATCAAATTTCGACTATTTTTTTAATATTACACACTCTTATATTTTTGTAAGATATGAGAGTAAGAACATCATAAAATAATAATAATAATAATTAGTTCAATAAATAAAATTGGCATCTGAGACAAGTTATACCAGAAAAGAAGACTAGAAAGTTTTTATGTGAAAAATTCAGAGAGAAAAAAATTTGGGGCTTGACCTAGTTATATCAATCTACTATACAATAGCAGATATAAAAATGAGAAATTGATCTTACAGTTTATGCTTGTAATGAAAACACAGAAAATGCAAACTACAAACCAGAGAAGAATAACATAGGAGAAAATATTCAATCCATTTCATCTCAATGTGTGTTTGTACAGGAGAACTATGAATACATTTATAGAACTGTAGAAAGGATTTTATCTAATTACATTAATGCCTAGAGGTAGTTATGAAGAAACGGATATGGAGAAACAGTTGCAACTGAAGTATAGAACATGTTGAAAACTGGCATGTAGTTGTAATACAGAAACTGAAAGGTAGTTGTAATACCGCCCCTCAAGTTGAGGATTCTGTGATCGTCAACTTGTTACGAAGGTCTTGAAAGATTGGAGTCGGTAGTGCTTTTGTGAAGATATCAGCAATTTGATCAGTCGAGGAGACATGTTGTACTGAAACAATTTTTGATTGTATGTTTACCCTGATAAAATGATGGTCTATCTCTATATGCTTTCAGCAGTTGGCAGGCGGGCATGGGGGCAGCTCGGTCAGCGAGCGCGGGCGACAGCTAGCAGGCAGGCAGGTCGGGTAGCTGCGAGCAGTTCAAGTTAAACGGGTTGGCAGGTTGACCCGGCAACTCGTTTGGTCAACCAGAACTCGACCCATTTTTCAAACGGTTTGAATCTGGGAACCCGAACCCGACTCGTTTTGAAATTTGGTCGGGTCCAACCTGAATTTTTCGGGGCGGGTTTTCATGTCATGTCAAATATTGACACACCTAGTTATATCAATCAAATATATAATATGAGATATAAAAGTCCTTTATTCCTCATTGTTGTACGTAGTAGATGGGAGTAGATCATATTAAATTTTTTTTTTTTCTATAAAGATCATAGAATTCTGATGTCCAAAGACAAACAATTATAAACCAATAATAAGGCGAGACATTGATAAAAGTCTGTAAATGATGGTGACGACTGATGGAGGTAGTCTTCAGCGATGATAGGCATAAAAATGAGGGAGTTTATTTAGTTCTCTTAGCTCTTCTCCTCCCGTTTTGTAGAGAATAAGGTCATAATTACAAATTTTTTGGGATTTATATTTTGACAAATTTGATCAAATCCAAAGCACTCCATCATACAATTCATATTGATATTTTTTATTATAGATTATTTATCGAATATTTAAATGTTTTAAAAATGCCAAAATAGATTAATCTTGGGCTCATAAGATTTGTCTCATCGAGCCGCTCGATTTGACTATAAGTATAAAATAAATAGAAGACATTTTTTCAATTAATTTATGTGCATAAACTTTCAAACATTATTTAATTGTTTGATTTGAGCTCATTTGAAATCCATTGGATCCTTTGTAGCATAAGTAGGTTCATCTAGTCAAGATGTTCATTGCAGCTACAAGTTTGCTAAAGTCAAAGTTAGGATGATCCTGGATTTAATTCCAAAATTTTCTCATTCAAATAATGCCTTGAGATTCGTGCCAATCAAGGGATAGTCTTATCAAAACTAATATTGAATTAATATAAATAACAAAAAAATAAAAGGTATTTACATGATGAATGAGAAGAAAATCAAATAAAATAAAGTTGAGAAAAATTATATAGGTATTACTATATTAATAAAAAGTATATAAATAAGAGAATATTAAATAGTGAAATGAATAATTATATCTACCATACTCTCTATTATATATATTTATTTTCCTCAAATATTACGTGTTCATTGAATCTTTATATGAAAATTATGGGTGATGGTGAAAATATATAGATGGCTTAGTTACAAACTTACAATCCTTTATTTCTTCTATCCTTGAAAGCAAAATATGCCCAGTCTGTGTCAGTTTTCTCCTTGATGGTCAACTCCAGTTGAGCTTCCAATAAGTTGTTAACCAACTAACTTAGGCTTCGCTTCAGATGACTTTCTTACTGTTTCTTCAAGCAATTTTCAGAATAAAATTTTTAATTTTTGTACGAAAAAAGATGTTTTTAAAAGTAATAAGAAAGTCATCCCAAACGAAGCATTAATTCCTCATGCATCCATGCTTGAAAGTTTAAGAGTCAGGCAATATACCAATGAAAGACTAACTTGGGGGATTAGGTGTCATCTCAACGTTGGGATTTGGGTGATGAGCTGAAGGCGAAAGTCAAGATTCATTTTGTCAGATACAGATGGAGGATATCTTGAATTAGAGGATCAAACACAGTGTCGACCACAATAGTCTAACAACACACTCAATTAAATGGAGACATGATGGTTTGACAATGGTTTGCAAGGAGTTTTGTGACACGCTAATTACTTCCCAAGAAAGATCCGTTTGGGCACGTGCTCCTTCACCATGATTTATTATCGTATAAGAGATGATGTTGATGAAAGCATTTCATTTCATGTAATTAAAATTTCATGTCCTTCTGAAAATGAGAAGAAAATCATTGTATATATTGAAACACATCAGTCATCAACATATCCATTTTTTCATGCACAAAATGCAAATGAGAAGAAATCATGATTTATATGCTATGATAAAAATGATATTCCTTGCAAAAAATAGTGGAATCTCTCTCTCTCTCTCTCTCACTCTCCCCCTCTCTCTCTACCTGTTGCGGGCTGAAATATACACGGTGGTAGAGTTTGTAATTTTGCGTCCAAAACGTTGTACGAATATTCAGCATACACAAACATGAAAGGAAAAAAATGAACACCAGGATTTTTACATGGAAAACCCGAAAGAGGAAAAAAACCACGGGGCCACGCCTAGTTGAAATATTTCCACTAGTGTTTGTTTGAAGTACAGAGACTGATTCGTCTCAGAAGACATGACGATCAGTTTACAATCTGTTTCTTCTAAATTGAAACAAAGTTACAAAGTTCTGCGAAATTCCGACGTCTCCCGAAAATCTAGCAGAGTTCCGGCGTATTCAGGCAGCGGAAAGAACTCTGGCGGTGGTCGAGGAGGAGATGATTCTCCTTTCCCCTTCTCTTCCTCTTCTCTTCTTCTTCTCTCTTCTTGCTTGAGTCCCCTTTGTGAAGAATGAGGGCTCTATTTATAGTTTTTCTGGAGTGGCATAGCTCGTAAATAGGCGTGAGATCAGGGGTGAATTGGAAGTGGTCGAATGGACGGCCGATATTGAACCCTTCGATTGTGCACCATTCGTTGGATATTTGAAGGCCTTAGTGATGTCGGAATTCGGCGATCTTGGGCTCGTTGGATTTGTCTCGTCGAGCCGCTCGATTCAACTATAAGCTCGTTAAAATCAGAGACCGTTTGGTAACTCAAATTGTGGTACAAGCTTTCCAAAAACACTTCAGGTGCTTGATTTGGGTTCATTTGGGCTTGGATCGAGTTGAATTTGGTGTCATTGGGTTTTTTCTGAGGCGCTCAGTTTGAGTATAAGCTTGCTGAAATCGGAGTTCAAATGCTCCCGAATTTAATTTATGAAGTTTCCAACTTGATTTTTGCGCCAAGATTCGTGCCTGATCAAATAATTTCATGATGTCGTATCACTACCTAAACCCTAAACCTTTTTAAGGGTTCACAATGCATTGGTAAGGCTTTTCTTTAAGAAATTACAATGTGTTACAGTTTAATATTATTCATCATAGCCCACAAAATGATCTTTATAGGACTTGTGACAAAAAGGTTTTGACAAAGGAAGACAATTTCCTAAGTAGCTCAAAAAGCAAACGGATTTGCAAAAAGAGCGACCTGAAACAGTCACCGCGCGAATGGTATGCCACCCTGTCCTCTCATCTTATACATTTCGGTTTTAAACTCAGCTCTTCTGATCCTTCGCTCTTAACTTACCAAAATGGCTCCAACCGGATGTACATACTCATCTACGTGGACGATATTCTTCTCACCGGAAACTCGTCGTCGGACATCAACCGGCTACTCAAAAATCTGCATTCTCGGTTTCAAATGAGGGAACTCGGAGCTCTCTCTCAATTTCTGGGAATCCAATCAATATCTACTACAACCGGCGTACTCCTGCACCAAAAACTCTACGCCCAGCGCATTCTTGAACGTGCTGGCATGCAAAGTGCTAAACCCGTTCCATCTTCAAGCTGCTGCAAGACAATTCTCACCTCAAAATCTCACGAACCTTACGAGAATCCACAGCTCTACCGTCACCTACTTGGCTCATTGCAATACCTTACCCTCACTAGACCTGACATTCAATTTGTCGTTCATTCTTTAAGCCAACACATGCATCATCCCTTACACCAGCACTTTGAAGGGCTTAAAAGACTGCTTCGCTACATCTCCGGCACCCTTCACCTCGGCTTACCCCTCGACCGAGGACCACTTCAACTCAAAGGCTTCTCAGATGCAGATTGGGCAAACAACACCGATGATCGAAAATCAATATCAGGTTATTGCAACTATCTTGGAAACTCCCCTATCTCTTGGCAAGTGAAAAAGCAAACTACCGTCGCAAGATCTTCCACCGAAGCAGAATACAGATCTTTAGCAGCCGAAGCTGCCGAAGTTATCTGGCTCAGGCGATTATTAGAAGACTTTCATACACCTCAAACTACTCCTACAATCATTTACTGCGACAACACATCTGCAATCGCCCTTGCCAATAATCCAATCTATCATGCCAGAACCAAACACATCGACGTTGATTGCCACTTCATTCGAGATAGCATTCATGCCAAACATGTCACCGTTCATCACATTTGCACCGACGATCAAACTGCTGACATCTTCACCAAGTCACTTCCTATCAACCGGTTTAAAACCATCATTAGCAAACTAACGGCGGCTTTACCGCATTAGTTTGAAGGGGGATGTAAGCTAGTACAGTTCTTGTAGCCGTTACATGTATTACACGTCAGCACTGTCCTTACATGTATCTATATATAATACTTCTCTGTAAAGGTTCTCGCTGTAATAATAATACATTCCTTTTCCTCTTTATGTTATCTGCCGTGTTCTCTTTCCCTGAATATCATCATGGTATCAGAGCGGCGTTGATTCTTCACCTGTATTTTTTTTTTCTCTTCTTTCCTTTCCGGCGAACGCTCGTGATCCTCCGTCTTCTCCATGGCGTCGTCCTCCCAATCCAATACTCAGACATCGGAGAACCCTGTCTCCTCAACAATCCATCCAGTATCTCAAATTCAACCATCCCTCAAATTCTTGATGAACACCATCAAGAATGTCATTACTCAACCCCTCTCCACCGACAACCACCCATTATGGCGTACTCAGGTGATTAAACTCTTCCGCGCAAACTCATACGAAGGCTTCTTGGACGGCTCACATCCACCACCTCCCAAAACAATCACAGATTCCGACGGCAAAATGGTACTCAACCACGAATACACCGAATGGCTTCACATTGATCAAAATCTTGCGGCCTCCCTATACTCCGTCATCTCCCCCACCATTCTGCCCTATGTCATATCGGTTGATCACTGCGTCGACATTTGGAAGACTCTTGATCACCGTCTGCAATCCAGCACAAGATCAAGAATTGCCCAACTTCGACATGAGCTTCACTATGTCTCCATGAAGGACAAAAATATGACTCAATACCTTCTTGACATCAAAACCAAAGTCGATTCCCTTGCCGCCGCAGGTGCACCGCTCACCGTCGAAGACATTATCCATTACACGCTTGACGGTCTTCCTCCAACCTATCAAGCTTTTAAAACGGCTATACGCACAAATCTTCAGCCGTTAAATCTGGATGACTTGTACACGCTACTCTGTAGCGAAGAGCTGAACCTGGCTCATGAGATCACTCGTGATCTTCATTCCCTTCAAATCGCAAGCAATCCCACAGCTCTCACAGCATCAAGAACTCGTGGTCGTGGGCGATCAAATAGCAATCGCGGCCGCAACCAGTCTCAATCAAGAAACCAACAAACTCAAAATAATTCTGGACGCAGAAATCAGCCATCAAGAAATCCTGTTACATGCCAAATCTGCGGGAAATTTGGGCATTCTGCAATTAAATGTTGGTATCGACACGATGATCAATACAATTCCGAACCATCCAGCACCGCTCTACTCAGCTCTCACAACAATAATTCCCCAACTGAATGGTTCCTCGACAGTGGTGCCTCGTCGCATCTTACCGCCGATCACTCTCAACTGCAATCATCTCAACCATATACCGGATCTAGCCAAGTGACGCTGGGTAATGGACAACAAATTCCCATTCACAACACCGGACGCGGCATTCTTCCTACACCGCAAGGTAAAATAATTCTTTCCAATCTTCACCTTGTTCCTAATTTGTCTTTTAATCTACTATCCGTTTATCAACTAACCACCGATAACAACTGCATCATTACTTTCTCTTCATCCGGCTATGAAATTAAGGATCCGAGGACCAAGCATCTACTACTCCGGGGTCCATGTATTAATGGCCTTTATCCCATTTACGCTGCACCCGTCCAGAAACTACAACAGCATAAACTGGCGCTAATCTCCCTACAAGCAATCCCGGATCTCTGGCACCGGCGACTTGGACATCCCTCCGATCAGACTCTATCCAGCTTGGCCAATCATCACACTGATATTTGTAAAACCGGCTCCTCTAAACTTTGCGATATTTGTAAAATGGCTAAATGCCACCGCTTACCCTTTACTTTGTCTACAAATGTAAGTACTGTTCCTTTTCATCTTGTCCACTCTGATATTTGGGGGCCATTCTCTGTTAAAAGTAATAAAGGTTTTTGCTACTACATTTCTTTTATTGACGATTACTCCAAGTATACTTGGATTTATCCTCTAACTAGCAAAACAGAAGCTGTTCACCGTTTCTTTGAATTCTTTAAAATGATTGAACGACAGTTCTCGCATCGCATCCACACTCTCAGAACCGACGGCGGAGGGGAATTCACCGGACACCAATTTCAAGCTCTACTCAAACACATAGGTATCATACACCAATTTACCTGTCCCTACACCCCACCCCAAAACGGCGTTGCCGAACGCAAGCACCGTCACCTCACCGAAATTACTCGGGCTCTCCTTATTCAAGCTCACCTTCCTCAATATCTCTGGGTCGACACTTTGCTCACAGCCGTCCACATTATCAATAGGTTACCATCTCCAAACACTTTCAACAAATCTCCTTACGAATTGCTTTACAAACATCCACCTATCTACAACCATCTCAAAGTCTTCGGATGTCTTTGCTATCCTTGGCTTAAACCCTACGTTAACAATAAACTCTCTCCCTTGTCCTCTCCGTGTGTGTTTATTGGGTATGCTGTTCAACAAAAAGGATATCATTGTCTAGACATGAAAACTAATAAAATTTACGTTTCTAGACACGTAGTCTTTAACGAGGCTGTTTTCCCGTTTCAGAATACTAGCCAAAATATTCAGGCTATGAACAAGCCTCTACCCAATATACCACCCCTGCTTCTTATACCCACCTCTGGGCTACCTGGCCACCTAAACAACTCTATTCAACCCACACATTCTCCTCATTCTTCTTACACTCATCCACACCAATCTGTTACTACTACTTCCGCTTCGCAGCCCTTACAGGCCCGTGCCTCCAATCCTTCCTCCACGGAACAACTTACTTCCACTCAGTCCTCAGCACAGCCGCCACATCAAACCGGTCACAACATGCTGACCCGTCTTAAGACCGGACACAGTAAACCAAAGAAACTCTTTGATCTATCGCACATCATTCAATCGCTCGAACCAACCACTTATGCACAGGCTGCTAAATCGGAAAACTGGAGACTGGCTATGTCCAGGGAATTTCAGGCCTTACAGGAACAAGGAACGTGGGAGCTGGTTCCGCCTTCACCACAACAAAATGTACTAGGTTGCAAATGGACCTTTCGCATCAAATTAAATTCTGACGGCACGGTCTCTCGCTACAAAGCTCGACTTGTGGCTCAGGGATTCAATCAAGAACATGGCATCGACTACACAGAAACCTTCAGTCCTGTCGCAAAAATACCCACGGTACGTGTCTTCATTCTTATTGCTCTTCATTACAATTGGAATATTCATCAACTTGATATCTCTAACGCATTTTTACATGGTGATCTCACCGACACGGTCTACATGAAACAACCCCCCGGCTTTCAAGATACACTCCAACCCAACCACGTCTGTCGCTTAAAGAAAGCTCTCTACGGCCTGAAACAGTCACCACGCGAATGGTATGCCACTCTGTCCTCTCATCTTATACATTTCGGTTTCAAACTCAGCTCTTCTGACCCCTCGCTCTTAACTTACCAAAATGGCTTCAACCGGATGTACATACTCATCTACGTGGACGACATTCTTCTCACCGGAAACTCGTCGTCGGACATCAACCGGCTACTCCAAAATCTGCATTCTCGGTTTCAAATGAGGGAACTCGGCGCTCTCTCTCAATTTCTGGGAATACAATCAATATCCACTACAACCGGAGTACTCCTACACCAAAAACTCTACGCCCAACGCATTCTTGAACGTGCTGGTATGCAAAGCGCCAAACCCGTTCCATCTCCAAGCAGCTGCAAGACAATTCTCACCTCAAAATCTCACGAACCTTACGAGAATCCACAGCTCTACCGTCACCTACTTGGCTCATTGCAATACCTTACCCTCACTAGACCTGACATTCAATTTGTCGTTCATTCTTTAAGCCAACACATGCATCATCCCTTACACCAGCACTTTGAAGGGCTTAAAAGACTGCTTCGCTACATCTCCGGCACCCTTCACCTCGGCTTACCCCTCGACCGAGGACCACTTCAACTCAAAGGCTTCTCAGATGCAGATTGGGCAAACAGCACCGATGATCGAAAATCAATATCAGGTTATTGCAACTATCTTGGAAACTCCCCTATCTCTTGGCAAGTGAAAAAGCAAACTACCGTCGCAAGATCTTCCACCGAAGCAGAATACAGATCTTTAGCAGCCGAAGCTGCCGAAGTTATCTGGCTCAGGCGATTATTAGAAGACTTTCATACACCTCAAACTACTCCTACAATCATTTACTGCGACAACACATCTGCAATCGCCCTTGCCAATAATCCAATCTATCATGCCAGAACCAAACACATCGACGTTGATTGCCACTTCATTCGAGATAGCATTCATGCCAAACATGTCACCGTTCATCACATTTGCACCGACGATCAAACTGCTGACATCTTCACCAAGTCACTTCCTATCAACCGGTTTAAAACCATCATTAGCAAACTAACGGCGGCTTTACCGCATTAGTTTGAAGGGGGATGTAAGCTAGTACAGTTCTTGTAGCCGTTACATGTATTACACGTCAGCACTGTCCTTACATGTATCTATATATAATACTTCTCTGTAAAGGTTCTCGCTGTAATAATAATACATTCCTTTTCCTCTTTATGTTATCTGCCGTGTTCTCTTTCCCTGAATCGGAGAAAGCATATAGTTGAAGACAACCACGTTGTAAAAGAAGACCAGCAGAGGATGTTCCTTTCAGATATCTTAGAATACGCTTAAGTTGTAGAAAATGGCACTCCAACGGTTTGTGCATGTGTTGACAAACTTTATTAACTGCAAAAGCCATTTCCAATGATAACTTGATCGGATCCTTGATATCTAGTTGCATCCTGCATAGAGTTTAGTTCAGGACTCAAATGAGCTGTTGTACCACTGTCTAAATACCATGGTGAAGCACTAGAGGACGTTGATTCCGCAATAAGAGCTTGTGGTGTAGATGGAGTGTACTGTAGATTTGTGCGATGCCAACATGAAAATGCTGAATGTCCTCGCTTGCCACAGATTTGGCATTATATGATAGTTCGAGTATGTCCATTTCGAGGCTGAGATGAAGTATTAGCATTGGGAAGGTATCGACCACGACCGCGAATCTGGAAGAACTGACGACCTCGACCACGACCTCGTGTGGTAGTGAGAGCAAACTGACTGTCTGTGGAAGGAGACACATCAGGTAGCGTGAGTTCTTTTGCGACGTCAGTAGCTAAATTTATCTCTTCACTACATAATAATAGTGAATATAGATCGTCCAGGGATATGGGAGTGAGTTTGGTACGAATAGCTATTTTAAAAACTTGGTAGGTGGCAGGAAGCCCATTTAGGATGTAAAGAATGACATCTTCTGTATCAATGGAGCCTCCGGCGGAAGAGATACTGTCAACCAGTCGTTTGACAGTAGATAGATAGTCATACATGAATTGATTTTTCATTGTGAGCGTGTGAAGCTCATTTTTCAATTGTATAACTCTGGAACGATTGGTGGAGAAAAGGCGGCGCTCAAGTGTAGTCCAAATAGCATGGCAAGAGGAAAGATTAATGATATAGGAAGAAGGGAAGGGGTTATAGTGGAACACAACTCAACAGATAAATTTTGGTCAAGAAGAAGCCAATGGGAGTAATGTGGGTTGATGGTGAGTTGGCCAGCGTTGGTGGATATGGGTTCAGGAGGGCAAACGGATGTGCCATCTAGATAGCCGGCAAAACCATTTGCAAGAAAAAGTTTTTGTACCTGAGTGCCCCAAGTAGGATAATTGTCTGCAACAAGTTGAATGTGGACAACATTTTTTGTGTTGGAGACCAAAAACTTTAATGAAGTTGGGATAGAGGTTTCGGATATGGAGAAACAGTTGCAACTGAAGTATAGAACATGTTGAAAACTGGCATGTAGTTGTAATACAGAAACTGAAAGTTAGTTGTAATAAAAAATCCTTCATTCCTCATAATTGTAGTAGATGGGAGTAATCATAGAAATTTTTTTTTATAAAGATCATAGAATTTAGATGTCTAGAGACAGACAATTATAAACCAATAATAAGACGAGACATTGATAGAAGTCTATAAATGATCGCGACGACTGATAGGTGTAGTCTTCGGCGATGATAGGTATAAAAAATAAGATAGTTTTTTTAGTTCTCTTAGCTCTTCTCCTTCTTCTGTCTTGTAGAGAATGAGGTATTTGATAAATTTGGCCAAATCCTAGGCGCTCCATTATACGATCCATATTGATCTCCTTGATTATAGATTATTTATCAATTATTTGTATGCTTAAAAAATGTCACAATAGACTGATATTGGGCTCATAAGATTTGTCTCATTTAGCCGCTCGATTTGACTATAAGTATACAATAATTAGAAGCCATTTTGGCAATTAATTTATGCACATAAACTTTCAAACATCATTATTTAAGTGTTTGATTTGAGCTCATTAAGATTCCATTGGATCCTAAATGGACATTTTCTCACGCACTCCTAGAGAGTCGAATTTTAAGAAGGTTGCTTAAAATTCGACTCTTTAGGAGTGCGTGAGAAAAGGTCCACTTAGGATTGTTATAATTTTTTATAAAGGTGATTATATACTCTTTAGAAAGTAATTTTTATGAACGAGGGTTGCAACATAAAAATAATTCAGTATACATTAGTGATGTAGGAACATCTTAACTAAGTGCAATTTTAGGAATATAATACCTCTTCTACCTATTTCTTTAATTTTTCTAGAATATTCTGTAGCTAGCTTATATATGAAGCATTGTAGTAGGTTAGGGATATCATGAATATTATTCTCTCTTTTAACCCTTCGAGCTTTTTGTTTGTCCCTGAATTGGGAATTCCTTCAAGCAGATCCTATTCTTCTACTAATCCACAAGATCAATTAGTTTAGCTATTCACTTCTATAGGAGCAAGAAAGGGTCCCTAACTATTACAGCAGAAAGTAACTTTTTTATAGTTGTTGTAGAAAGAAACTTTCGAGTAAAAATTTTCTTGAAAGTGGTGAAAAGTAATAGCCAAATAAAAATTATTGTTATGATCTGAAAAATAAAGTATTAAAAAAATTATTCGTAAAGTCAAAGTCAATGTTATTTTGCGTTTCACTTAATTACAAATATGTATAGTAGAAGTGATGGTGTTCATTCTGTTCACAATATATATATATATATATATATATATATTACCTCACCTCATTAACTACCTCACTTAATTATTTGGCCATAAAGAAATTGAAAGAGGGGAAGAAAAAGGATGAGAGAGAAAAGCCTTTGGATAATATTTATCATTCATTCCTTCTACAAATTTTATTATATTCCCCCCCATCCCCCGCGCGCTAAAAAATTTAAATACTATGATCTTTAGACGATTGCCTCTTAAAAGAATTATGCGCATTGTGTAGATGAGTTATTACAAAGGATTTTAGGCAATTGCCCTCCTAAAAGTTTTAAATTACTATGATATTTAGGCAATTGCCCCCAACATAATTAAACACATTATATAGATGTGTTATTTTTAGAGAATGATGAAACAAATACAAAGAGAAATAGTAAAGAGAATCCAAAAATATACTTACAACCAAAATTTGTTCCGGGGGCGCTGCACTCGAAAACCCCCGCAGGGGCGCTGTCCCTTGACCCTGCGATATGACCAGGCAGATCGAACCCCGTTAGAGGGCGCCGCCCCCTTGGACCTCCGACACATTGTGTAGAGGTGTAACCTAATTTTTGTTTAAGAATAATTGTCATTATATAAGATGTAAATTATATTTTTAAAATGTATTATGTATTCAAGTACAAATAATCTCTACACTTTTGCCCCCCATAAAAATTAAGTCTGGTTCCGCCTGTGGTTGCGGACTGAAAGATTCGTGGTGATAGAATGAGTAAACTTTTCATCTTGAGATTCGTGCTTGATCAAAGCAATTTTCGATGACGTTCAAAAATATTTAACAATTCATTTCAATGATTAGTGTTATATTTTCCCCTCCTATAATGGATGTCGAATCATGCCTTAGCTATTGACAAACATCATATATTGATTGAGAGCAATAGTCGAATGATAGCCAATAGGAATATTCGACATCAGATAATAATGAGAGATGAGCTTAATCACGATGTCTAGCATAGCTGTAAAATTCATTTTGTAATAAGTGATACAAAAATCCTCCTTTCTTCATTGTTGAAGAAGACGAAATACAGAGATCAACAACAATTGGATTTACAATATTCTAGAAATGTTAATTATTTATGATGTCAAACATCGATAATGATGGAAATTGTTGGTGGTTGTAATTGGTTGTAGTCGACAATGATGATGACTGCAAAATATAAGAGAGATCTCTGATTCTTCTTCTTTTTTTCCTATCTCTTTTCTCCTATAAGTACCCCGGCCCCTAGGGGTAGGAGAAGAGTTAAATTCTTCTCCTTATTATTTTCTTCCTCATTTCTTCTTACATTTAAGGCTTTTTCACTACCTTAGATAGGCATCATCCCCTATCCAGTTACAATGCACCTCTTTGTGTAGAAATAATCCATCTTCTATTTCTTCTCATTCTCTTCTCTACATCTTCTTACATTGAAGGCTTTCTATTATCTTGGATAGGTGACATCCCCTATCAAATTTCAGTGCCACTCCTTATGTAGAAAAACTTCCGATGAGAGATCGTTCTCACCTTAGATAAACCATGATAAAAGAGGATCAACCACCTCTTGTACGAAATGATGATTTAAAGAGATATAACAATAGTAGCACCCAAGTAAAGACTCAATAATCGTCAGTAAAAGGATTGAAGTTTGACGATGGTTGATGATAGAAAATAGATATTGTGATCATAAATTGATCCTTTGATGCAAAGAGTCGGGCAATATTCTGATGAAAGCCTAATGTAGGTTATTAGGTGTTATCTCAATGTTGGCATTTAAGTGGTGAGCTGAAGCGACAATCAAGATTCATTTAGTTGGAGATAGTATATTATCGGAGGCAGATGACAGATATCCTAATATAGAGAATCAAACGCTGTATCGACCATAGTAATCTAGCATCACACTTATTTAAATGGAGACTTGATGATCTGGTGGTGTTGGTTTGCGAGTTTTGTGACATGCTGATTATTTCCCCATAAAGATCCGGCCGGGCACGTGCTCCTCTACCATGATTTATTATCGTATATGAGATGATGTTGATGAAAATACTTAATTTTATGTAATTTGAATTTCAGGTCCTTATGAAAATGAGGAAAAAAAATTATTGTATATATTGAAACACACCAGTCATCATCATATCAAACATTTCATGCACAAAATGCAAATGAGAAGAAAATCAAGATTTATATGCAATGATAGAAACGATATACCTTGCAAAAAATAATGGAATCTCTCTCTCTCTCTCTCTCTCTCTCTTCGCTTATAACTCCATTGCCCACCTTTTGAAGGGCTCAAAATGCATTGGTAAGCCTTTTTCTTTGAGAAATTACAATGTTACAGTTTAATATATATCATTCATCATAGCCCACAAAATGATCTTTATAGGACTTGTGGCAAAATGGTTTTGACAAAAGAAGACAATATCCTAAGTAGCTCAAAATGCAAATGGATTTGTCAAAAGAGATCTCATAGTCTCATATAAATCTATCAAGCTTTGGGTCACCTCCTTCCCTTATGAATCATTAGTCAATATCCTCCTCGTTAAAAAGTATGGCTTTCAATCTGGGCGTGAAAATAAATCCACACTTAAGCAGTTTTGGAAAACTTTTGATGGAGAGTTTTCTGCTCTCATCGACGAAAATTCAGTCTGGCTAATTTCAGAAATTTCACCTAATTTACAGAGTTTCAGTAAATCTTTCATGAAAATTCTCGAAGCAGCAGACAGAAGTTCAAATTACAAATTTTCATTTTTGCTGAAAGCTTTGGAGAGAAATAATATCCCATTTGACTGTTTGAAGATAGAATATATTCTGTAAACTTTTAAAATTCATTAAATTTATCATTTAATTGAATTCATTTCATTATAAATTAACTAAAAACTTCACATATATTTATTCACAAATTCAATAAACGAACTAATACACATAAATTTTTTTTTTTTTTTATGTATTTTGTCCAAAAGAGGCCAAAAAGCACTAAGCTAAACCTGA
This sequence comes from Dendrobium catenatum, assembly GCF_001605985.2. Taxonomy (NCBI): domain Eukaryota; kingdom Viridiplantae; phylum Streptophyta; class Magnoliopsida; order Asparagales; family Orchidaceae; genus Dendrobium; species Dendrobium catenatum. The sequence goes on along the minus strand of NW_021319895.1, from coordinate 128,278 downwards.
TATGAAGAGATTATTATGTGCGGAGACAGAACACAGAAAACTATTTGATTTTGTCTCTATGAATAATAAAACCGCAGTAGGGACAAAACCGAAAAATTCTCTATGTTCGATCTCCGCACGTAATAATCTCTCATAAATATGTCCCACTTAATTAAAAAAGCTCTAAATCCCTTTTAAAGACTTATAATTTTAATTTTATATTAACTTATAAGGCCCTTAATAGGTTTTAATTTAAAAAAAAATCTCTAAAGATTACAGCAAAATCAGAAAATTACATAAAGAACCTGAAACAAATTATGTCAGCATAGAGTTGAATGATCTTAGATTTGCACTTGAAATCAATGCTTACATGTGATATCACGCATTAACTTTGTTATATCATTCATGCATTAATGCAAATCTAAAACAATCAAGCCCATCTTGACATTATTTATGTCAGAATATTCTTACATAACTTTTTCCATCAAAAAGTAAAGAACTAAAGCTATGATTTTTATAATAAGCTTAATCTATACTCTTATGCCCCAGGAATAAGGATAATGATGATTATGTAATTAAATAATCTGTTACACCACACTGGAAGCCATAATTTCAAATATTCATCACATCATACACTCAAAAAAATAATAGAAATACTATATTTGTTCATATATCAACATAAAAAAGAAAGCCTCATAAGCCAAAGAGTATTTTACAACATGACACTTTCCCTTCCCAAGGGAAAGAAGACATCAAAGAACTCCAAAACAAACAGGAAAAAAAAGATAGAAAAAAAAAATACTGATACTAATCATTTAAACATACAAAAGGAACTCCACTAAACCTACCTTTCTCCATCTTTTTAGATGGATTGGTGTAGCGGGCAAGGCCAAGGGGGAATTCATGGCTCCATGGCAAACTTTAAAGCCATGATTTCCACTGCAACAATTATATGGGTAGCTCATTACCACCCTCTTCCATTCCACCATCTTCCATAGACGGTGGGAGGGGACCAGACCCAGCAAAAAAAAGTAAGAAAGCCATAAATTTAACATAGCCCCACAAAAATTCTGGGAAATGAAAAGCAGATTCATCCCATGAATCTGCTTTTGCTTCGACTTTGAACAAAGCTCAGAAATCAAACCTCTCATCATCTGAGATGTTGCCATGCCTTCCTTCTTCGTGACTCCCGATTGGCTCCGCCATTAACAGGACCTCCAGCTTTATAACATACTCTTGAAACTCAGATAACAGCAGGAACTCCATCTGGAAAAGCGATAAGATCCAATTACTTGAAAATTCAAAGAACAAGTTATCTGGTTGGGTTGCTGAAATTAAAGCCTTGGCTGCATTAAAAATTGAATCTTTGCATGTGCTGTTTATGTTATTAATGAATATAGATTGGTTGGTTTAGTGACATCTAATAGCACAATATAGATATGTAGAAGTATGACTATTTGAAGGCTAAAATTAGTAATAACAAAAATAAGAACTACAACCAATGATGTTCATCTTAGATATCATTATATAGTCAAGTGATATAGCAGTAAATCAAATGCAGAGCATTTTATAGATGCTGTTCTTATGTTAATAATGCTATCTCGCTAATATTACAATCGAAATAACATTGAATTAAAAAAGCATAATGGGCGGCTCAGGCTGAACTTAATGTACTGGCAGATGGACATTCCTAAGTTGAGATGCATATAAGAGTGATGAATAGTCCTATTGTTATAAAGTGCAAATCAAATGGGGAGTTTGGTTAGTTGCACCAGTGATCAAACTCATCCTCAACCCAAATATTTAAGCCTATGGGCGGAGCAACTACTTGGTAATTAAAAACAATATTATTAGTACTTGGTCCAATTTTATGTTATTTTTAGTTTTGCTGTTTTGCCTCTTTTAGGTTGTTTTAGTTTAAATAGGAATGGCTTGTATTTATTTTTCATGGTGAGAAGGAATAAGATTTGTATTTTGTAAGCTCTCTTCCACTCCCTCTATCTGTATTCTCTCCCTCTCGGTGCAGCCATCCAAGAAAGAGCAAAGTAGATTCACGAATCCTCTACCTCCAAGACAAGAATTCTCAACAATTTGTATCAGAGCCTAGTGGAGATGATCAAGGGGAAGGAGGAAGTTCCTCGCAATCAAGAAAAGAACATAAGGAGGTGTGATTGGGCCTGCGGGAGCGGAAGATGGGCATCAGGTTGCAATCAGACTAAAAATTGAGCGCGATCGGGCCACGAGGCTGAAGGCTGGTGTCACAGCCAGAGCGGAGGAGTCGTAGGGGTTGTGCGGGCGTAGGTCTAAACGGGATTGGACCGTTAGTGGGAGGCGTCATGCAGGAGCCAGTTGGAGCGCGAGTGAGCGAGAAACGGAGTTTTGGGTCAGAAGCTTGGGAGTGTTGTGCACGGAAGGAAGCGAGTAGATCGTGTGGGACACACATGTTGCGTTGGGTGCAATGGACGTCGGGCTTGAGTCGTGAATCACGCATGTTGCGCTGGGTAAGCAAGCACGGTGGACACGCAGGTCACGACAGACATAATCACCGATGCGAGTGTTAGGTTGGAGCATAGCACGCAAAATATTTCGTGCTGAAGGCAGCCATGCACATGAGTGCTGGAGTCCGGGCCAGGCGCGGGGAGGGCTGGTGTGGCCATGTGTGGGCCGGAAGGATGGGATGCGGACTGGAAGGCTGGAGCACGTGGAAACTTTCACGTGGGCTAGGTCGCACGTAGGTGTGCACACAGGCTGCAGGTGGATCCGTACGAGAGTTTTTGTGGACAGCTAGGCGTGGGAGACGAGCTCAAGGGATCAGAAGCGGGGTCACGAAAGCAGGCTCACGTGGGATCGGATGTAAAGCTAAGGCATCACAGCAGGCACAATTTCGAATGAACAGATGGAGGAGAAACATGTAACCATCTAGTGGAGGCCTTTTCTTGGGTTGTTCTTTGTGAACAACAAGTGGAGGTAGAAGAGGCAACAGGTGTGGAAAGCATTTCTTGGGCTGTTCTTAGTGAACAATAGGTGGAGGAAAATCAGACCATTTGGTGGAGACCTTTCTAGATTGTTCTTTGTGGACAACAGATATAAAAAGAGCTACTATGAGAATCACCATCTTTTTGATAATACTTTGTAAAATTGGACCAAGGTGGAGATTATTAGTATTTGGTTCAATTTTATAATATTTTCAATTTTACAGTTTTGCCCCTTTATATTGTTTTAGTTTAAATAAACATGGCTTGTATTTGTTTTTCATGGTGAGAAGGAATAAGATTTGTATTCTTTAAGCTCTTTCCTCCACCCTATCCCTCTATTCTCTCCTCCCTCTCGGTGCAATCATCCAAAAAAGAGCAAGGTAGATTCAAGAATCCTCTTCCTCCAAGATAAGAATTCTCAAAAAATATAAATTTCAATTATTTGATATATAACTAAACCCAAAAGCTGGCATGTCCAAACAATCCTCCCTCATAGGAAAGCTCTCCACATTAATCATCTCCTGCTAAAATGAATTTTTTTTTAACATTATCATCATGAAAAAAAAACATACTGAACTATGTGGAGTCATTTTGGAAGTTACATGCCCATTAACCTTGATCTACAATGACAAATCAGCCAAGACCGTAAGAGCCACAAATCATATAAACTACTTCATCCCAACTAAACTATCAATTTTAATAGCACTTATTAAGGACTTAAATCAAAAGGGAACTAAATTCAAGCCGAATATATAAGCAATAAAATAAAATTTCAACCTAAGCTTAATTAAGACCTTTGATAAGAGCCAAACACTTAATATTTTAATACCACCATATTTTTCAACTATTGGATTTAATACTAAACCCAATGCTCTCAAGCACCTTAAAACATACATTGAAGGTGAAATAAAATTGGAGCTTTTCAGCATATAATCGTAGCTCTTATAGTGGTATCCGATATTATAAGTTATAACTTTAGTTTTTGGGGGATTGATGTGCATCTCTTATTTTATAACGCCCATCTTAGGACGTTGTTATTCCACCATACTTGACAAGTGATATCAAAATTTATAGTTTGGTTAGAATCAAGCGCTTCATGTAGTTTGTGGTTTCTATGGATGGGTCTAAGTGATTTCTAACTTTATTGAGAAAAGATCAAAAGCAAGTGATTCCCACTTAGGCACCACAAAATTCAGTAGGTCTATAGGTGCATGATGCCGAGAATATGTTTAAAAATTTCTATTTGATGGGAAGTAGTGATTAATATGAAGGATTATCATATAAGGGAGATTGTTGAGTTCTATATAAAGGGAGAGTAATATAACATTGTAAATAGAATAAGAGTTGAGTTTCAAATTATTGGTAGTGGTTCTTATATGTTTAAGCTTTTGGATCAATTGAGCCTTCATCAACCTCCCCACATATGGATCTTAACATTCTACCCCACAAATAGGAGTCTTTTGCATGGGTCATTACACCTTTCAAATACAAATCTTATGCATCATCAACTGATATATAACAAAATGCATTCAAATAGATCTTGTATAAAAATTCGCAAGTTCTTGAACATTGCTCTATTATATTATAAGCAAATAAGATCTATGGGAGCAACAAACTACATGAAGTACTTGAAACTTGTCGAACCATCAATTTTGATACCACTTGATTGATAGGATGGTAAATCACTTGAAAACTAAGTTGATCCCAATATATTAGTTGACAGTTATCCATTAATCAAAAAGCATATGCCAATAACTAAACGTCATTACTCACATATTAGGAACTCAGATTACTCCATTCTTGATGTGACATTATTTACAACTTCCATGTGAATCTTAGCACTTCATATTACATCAAATATGTGAGTGGTCTATTATATGAAAAATCATTTCCTTTGCATCATTGTATAGACAAGAAAGCAAAAAGCCCCTGTAGAAAAATTTCATGAAAATAAAATATGAGGATTTACCTAAAGTATAAAAATACGTACCTGCTTGTCAACTTAGAAGTCGGAATTGGTGGCAGGGAGCTGAACTCTCCTGAGATCATGAAGGTTTTGAAGGATCTCTTGAAGAAGATTCATCCCCTTCTTTCCTTTCTTCAATGAAGAGATAGAATGCTTGATGAAATCACGGTCTGCCTCAAGAGCTTGTAATCTCTTATAGACCTGATCTATCTCCTCAGCAACAGCTAACTGCTTGTGACCCACTGCAAACTTTGCAACTGAGTCAGGTGAGTAGCTATCAATTGAATCATCTTTTGTGCTTACCTTCTCTTCACTTTCTAAGCTGATAGCATCGAAAAGGGGTAGAAGACTTTTTCCTTGAATACCTGCACTTCTTTCTTCACCATGAAGCTTTCCATTAGTTTGCAGATCACATGAAGAACAATTAATAGATCCACAGTATATATCATCGCTTAGCAGTTTGCATTCTCCATTAACTCCATGGCCATTTTCAACCCAACAATGTTTCGTTGTTTCTGGATCACTGAAGTCATCCTCATCATCCATTTTGAAAAGCTTCTCTACCAATGCTTTGAGCTTCTTTAATATGGAGAGTCTATTCTCCTCAAATTCATTTAAACATCCATCCAATGTGTTTGTATTTTCCACATAGCTTAAAATATCAGGAGAGGAAGTGTTCTTCTTTCTCTCATGGGGGATTCTCTCCTCACCTTCACAGAACTCAAAGGAAAGATCATCACTATCTTCTGAACTTGACAAACCAGATGCAGTTCCACTCCTGCCGCCTTTCTCCTTGCTCCCAGACTTTTTACTCCGCTCCAGAGCCTCGTACATGAGAACCTTCTCATGATAAAGCTCAAGCTCCTCCTCCAACTCCTGTTTCTCCTTCTCCCTCTTCATCATGAGCTCGTTGAGCAGCTGCAGTGCCTCTTGATCATACTCTGATTGTTCCTCCATCATCCTCTGGTAGTGAAGTGCTTCCATCTGCATTGCAGCCTTCTCTTCTTGCAGCCTGGTTATCATTGCCATGGTTTGATTGGCAGCTATAGCTGATGCACTTCGCTCTTCTTCAAGTTCAGCATATAATGCAATTAGAGACTTGCGCTCAGCCTTCAGAGCTGCCTTCAAACGATCTAAAGTCAATGGCTCCATATTGTCTAAATCGCTAGCAATGCTTCCATCTAAAGATTCAGTCCCAGATTCTCTCCTTTCTAACAGAAACCTCTTGGGTAAAACAGGAAATCCCTCAATAGAGTATGGTGTTGTTGGAGTTTCAGGCATTCCCTCCTCTACAATTTCATTAAGAAATGGAGATATAGCAAGATGCTTCACTTGTCGAGCAGTTCGCTTCAACGGTTCAGTTTCAGTTACTGAGCCAATTTAAACAAGAGGCAAATATTAGGGCCAAAATCTAGAGAACATGCATTATATCTAAAAAAAAAATGTATATGAAACTGCAGATGTACTGAATGCTATACCTATCTCTCGATCATTTTTTTCATTGAAGCTCTCCAAACTTTGATCTTGTGGGAATTCTAGTTCAGGTATTGATTCATGGATTTGAGCATGCTCGATCTGTTCTTGGTCACATATGTCACTCCCTATTGATATCTCACAATTAACCTCCTCATTCACTTTGGATTCTTCTTCACAGGCTGCTCATAGCAGGCAAAACATATCTTTCAGAATTCAGAGGACTTCTTCAAATTAGAAAACCATAAAGAGATAAAAGAACTTGTAGAGCATAAATGACAAAAAATCTCTTACCTTGACGCTCTTCAAAATCTTCAGCATTCATCGTCGTTCCCAACTCAACATCAATAGCTTCTTGAGGAATGATGTTGCGATCATCAAATGAAATATCTTCAGAGGGTTCATTGGTGACCATATGAGCATTTGAACCAAATTCCAAAACGGCTAACACGTCAGTGGCAAGATTGGCTTGCCTTTCTTCAGGGTCGTCACTTGAAGCCGTAAAACTTTGCTCCACTGAAAATTTGCCAATATCAATTGATGCAGATTCGTGTTCTGCCGCACCTCTTTGAAGCATTATACCATCAGCAGCATGCCCTCTAGGAAGACATCTCATCATGGTGGAAGAATCGATTAATTCAATGGGAAGAAGACGCTCTTCATCAGCTATCTTCTCCAAAGGTTGAGCAAAGATCGCCACCGACGCGTCTTCCATCACATCACAAGAAGATGGAATCAAAGTCTCGCCTTTCGAATCACCCTCTTTCTCGCCTCCTTCGGCTTTCTGTTCTTCGATCTCTTCAGTATGAGCGGAAGGAATCTCTCGCCCGAGTTCAGCCTTCGCCTGGCCAACGGCGCCATCTTTGTCCTCTTTCATCTCCTCTTTAACAGATCTATCGTCATGGACACACTCCAAAACGTCCCAAGGTTCAATTTTTAGAATTTTATAGAAGCCGCTCTCATGAACCACGCCGCAGCAAGAGCAGAGAAGATCCTTCTGCTTCTGTTCATTTCGCTTCATCCGCGACAGCAAAGCAACGCTCCGATCGGGCCCATCAAATGCCGAGCCGGCGCAGTCTTCGCACATGTCGCCGGCATCAGAGAGCCGCCGGTGTTTGGAGCAAAATCCAAGCTTGGAAATTTCTCCGGCATGCGAATCGCAAAGAAGATCCCTATAGGAGCTCTGGCCCTTGCCAGGCTGGAATAGATGATCGACTCTCGTGCACAAGATGCAAGGGGGCTTTAGGCCGAAGAAAGAAGCAAACTTGGCAATAAAATAGGAAAAGATAGCGCTGAGGAGGAGAAGAGCTATTAAGATCCATTCTAACACTGTGTATATCAGAAGGAACGCCATCCTGTGGGTGTTTCTGTGGAGCATGGTTGCAAACCTGTTAGGTGCCATCTTTCTTTCTTTCTAAACCTCTATCGTCTTCTTCGATCGAGATTCTTTCTCTCCTTCTATCTCTTCTTGAACCAAAAAAAGGAATTGAAAATGGATTGAAAGATTTGAGAAGATGATTACCTGCTTTCTCCTTCGATCCTTGGAAAAAAAGAGGAATATGGAGATTAATTCGGAAGGATTGAGAAGCTATTTACAAAGCAGAGGGCAACGAGGAAGGTAGATGGGTTCTGCTGGGTTATCGAAGAAGATGGAGTTTTAATGGAGATCAGGAGATGGGAAAGAGGCCAGACTAAAAAATAGACCAAGGATATATTTTGATTCAGAAAAGAAGAAAAAGATCGAAATGTGGCTGTGTTAGGACCTTAGGCAGGAGCAAAGCTGCAAAGGGGAGACGCGGAGAAGGCAAAATCTGCAGAAGGAATAGCTTTAGGAATACCATTGTTAAAAAATAATAATAACTGGAATGAATTTCTCACATGGTGGGTGACTGGCCCAGCCAGTGTGGCCGGATGGCGCCATTCGATGTGGACTACTATTCCCATTGCACGCACTCTTTCTTCCTAGGAATGTTTTGTTGATTTTTTTTGTAGCAGGATTATGTTGAACTTAAAATTTTATTGTAGATTTAGTTTGACTTTAAAGGGATTAAAGAGAGAAATTATTAATTAAGAATTCTCATTGATTGATTGAAAATTAACGAAGACTTGATTGAAGTATAGAGAGAGGTTATGTCAAATCAAAATTACACGAATTCTTTGTATAGAAAGAAGCTCTATAATATTATAATTGTGGAGATCAATATATAATGATCCCATGAGGATTTATGTCTATGCATTACCAATCACCTTCTATTTTGTAGATGTCGAGAGTTAAGATTGGCAATATAGAATAAGCTCTATAAAAATTACCAAAAAAAGTATATGAATTATTTTAGTTTTGACATTCATGTAGTAAGTATATGGAAACAAGAAAGAGATTGGAGATCGTTATTGCCTCCTTGCCTCCTCGATCATCGCCCGGAGTTCCGTCGGACCACCACCTGATGCCCGGAGTTCCGCCGGACCAACACCTGATGTCTGGAGTTCTACCAGACCACCACCTGACACCTGGAATTTCGCCAGACCACCACATGATGTCTAGAGTTTCGCCGGACCACCACCTGATGCCCAGATTTCCACCAAACCACCGCCTAACATTCAGAGTTCCGTCGGACCACCACCTGATGCTCGGAGTTCCATCAGACCACCGCCTAATGTACTGAGTTCCACTGGACTACCACCTGAAGCCCAGAGTTTTGCCGGACCACCGCCTAATGTCCGAAGTTTCGTCGGACCACCAACTAACGCTTGGAGTTCCATTAGACCACCATCTGACGCTCGAAGTTCCGCCATACCACCAAGTAACCCCGGAGTTCTCCAGACTACCAATCAACGCCCGAATTTCCAAGTCACACCGGACTTCTGTCAGACCACCAAGTGATGCTTGACTCTCATCCATGTTTATCACTAGATTTCAACCTTACGATTTTCATTTGTAAGTTGATCGCCCTCAGGGACTAGTCATCCCACTGTAATCTACTCAAGGGCGGAACCAATCTTAATTTTCAGAGGGGGGAGGGGGTGGGAAATCTTATAACTAAAAGTGTAGAAATTTCGCATATATGCTTATGGGGTTTTGGGGGGCAGCGCCTCAAAACAAAATTTTGTTGTAAGGATATTATTAGATTCTCTTTACTATTTTTATTTGTATTTGATTCATCATTCCATTACAATAAAACTTCTACACAATGTGTTTAATTATGCTTAGGACAATTGCGTAAAGACCATAGTATTTTAAAATTTTTAGTGGTGCAATTAACTAAAAATTCTTGTAATAAAGACTAAAAAATAAATGGCGGGGAACAAATTACATAAAAAATCATATACTAACTTCTTTTTTTTTTTAAGGGGGGGGCAATTGCCGCCCCCCCCCCCCCCCCCCCCCCGCAGGGCTTTAGGTAGATCTGCCTCTGAATCTACCCAAACACTAGTGGAATCATTTCTGACTAGGCCAGTGCCCATGGTTTTTCCCCTTTCCAGAGTTTTCCACGTAAAAAACTTTGTGTTTTCTGTGTGTGAACTAGATATTCGTACAATGCTAAGACGTAATATCATAACTCTATCGCCACGTATAGTCTAGCCCGCAACAATAATATAAATATCATAAAATTTTTAATATTTTTTTATTTATTCGATAATTTTAATGTTGATTATTTACTAACATAACCTTCTACTTTTCCATTAAGTACTTCATACTCAGTAACGCGAGTGCTAATTTTTAATAAAATTTTAATAAAAATTAGGATAAATTATTTTTTAAATGTAATTTTTCTCCAATTTTATTTATATGAAATTATTTTCAAATAAACACCTAATTTTATTCCTTTTGTAAAGCTTCTACCGTTCTACCAATGCAAGAATACCAATTATAGTGGAAAGAGAACTCAAGATGTGATCCGTGAGGAGGAGGATCCCACCGCCTTCTGCGTTTGCTTCCTCCAATACGACCCCATTCAACTTTATAAAAATTAAAAACTTTGAAAAGGTCCATGATTTGACCTCAAGAACCCCACAAATAAATTTAAATTACAGGGCAGCCATCAATTCCTAGCCAACTAGGGGTGTCAATTCGGGTCAACGGGTCGGGTTCGGGTCGAATCCGGAATTGACCCGGTACTGTTCGGGTCAACCCGAACCCGACCCGTTTTTAAAAACGGGTTAGGTTTCCGGATCCGAACCCGACACGAATGACCCGGAATTGACCCAAAATTGCAAGTTTTCGGGTAAAAAATCGGGTCAATCTTCGTTCTTCGGGTCAAAATCGGGTCAAAAACGGGTCAAACTCGGATTTTCGGGTCAAATATGAGTTTTCGTGTCACTTTCGGGTCAATTTCGTGTTTCCGTGTCAACCCGAACCCGACCCGATTTTTAAAACAGGCTGATTTCTTCAACCCGAACCCGACCCGTTTCGGGTTTGGGTTGACCCGAACCCGGATTTTTCCGGGTCGGGTTCGGGTCTATAGCCAACTTAAACCTCTACATTTAACAATATTTAATATTTGATAGCTTCCACAAGTCGATCAATTGATCAACAATCTTAAAGCAAAAGGGGTCCTTAATAGGCATCAATTTTTTCGCCTCGTATAAGAAAGAAAATATTAAAAAGCCTGAAATTATCAAATTACCAAAAAAAAAAAAAGTTTGTGGTTTAATAAAAAAAAATTTTGGAAAATTTTTTAATAAAAATATTGGCTTAGTACAAAAATAGTATAATGATTTTGTGTGAAATGATTGAATGTGCTCATACAAGTAGCATTTAATTGCGAGAAATGAATGCTCCAAATAAGCTTTAATTATCATCGCCCATAATTAAAAAAATTAAGAGACTATTTCATTACAAGTACTGAGAGAGCACATACAAAGTAAGATAAATGTTGCGTCCAGGAGTATTCGCGGCGATAGAGAAATATCATATTTAACGTCTTAGCATTGTACGAAAATCCGGCACGCAATCAGATAAGGGAGAAGATCTAGCATTTATGAGACACCAAGATTTTTACGTGGAAAACCCCTGTAAAAGGGGAAAAACCACAGGGCCTAGCCCAGTTTGAACGAATCCACTAGTATTTGCAGTCGATTACAAATGAGGCCATTCCTTGGGAGAAGGCCTTAGCTTGATGTACATCTTATAGCGTACATTACATGATGTAAGAAAAAAGAGCCACTATCGACGTATTTGCTTTGTTAAAAGGACTGCAGTCGGCGTGCGACGTAGGTCAGGAGGACCGTAGTCAACTGGCGACGGAGGACTGTAGTCGGTAGGCGACGTAAGTCAGGAGGACCGTAGTCGGCGGGCGACGGAGGTAGGAAAGACTGTAGTCTGCAGGCGACATAAGTCAGGAGGACCGTATTCAACGGGCGAAGGATGTCGGAAAGACTGTAGTCGGCGGGCGACGTAAGTCAGGAGGACCATAGTCGGCTGCCGACGGAGGTCGGAAGGACTGTAGTCTGACGACGAAAATCGGTAGGACAACATTAGGTAGAAGTCCAGCAAATGAAATAAATGCATCTTCGCATAGACGTCCAGCGAAGTCCGATAACCGATAGAAGTCCGGCGTCGGGTAGAAACTTGGCGAAGAGTGAAGGTCCGACGTCGGGTAGAAGTCCAACGTCTTTGGTGGCAGAGGAGAACTCCGGCTTCACTTGGGCGGAGTTTCGGCGTCAGGAGGGAACTCTCTTGTAAATTGGGAAGAATTTCAGCATCCCATGGAAGTTGGGTGGAATTCTGGCATTCTCCCGAAAATCCTGCAGAGTTCCGGCGTCTTCAGGCGGCAGGAAGAGCTCCGACGGTGGTCGAGGAGGTGATGAATATCATTTTCCCCTTTCTCCTCTTCTTCTTCTCTCTCTTCACTTGAGTCCCCTTGGTGTAGAATGAGGGCTCTATTTATAGTTTTTCTGGAGTGGCATGGCTTGTAAATAGGTGTGAGATCATGGGCGAATTGAGAGTGGTTTGAATGGATGGCCGATATTGAACCCTTCGATCGTGCATCGTTCGTTGGACATTTGAAGGCCTTAGTAATGTCGGAATTCAGTGATCTTTAGCTCATTGGATTTGTCTCGTCGAGCCGCTCGATTCGAGTATAAGCTCGTTAAAATCGGAGACCGTTTGGTAACTCAAATTGCGGTTTGAATCTTCCAACAGCGCTTTGAGCCCTTGATTCAGACTCATTTGGGCTCGGATTGGGTTGATCTTGGTGTCGTTGGGTTCGTATTTCCGAGACGCTCAGTTTTTATATAATAAATACGATAAGTTATTATTTTGATTTAATTTGAAGTAAAATGAATATATAAATAGTTTATTGTAATTATTTTATAACTGATCAAATATTTTAAATATTTAAAATACATTATATTTAATTTAATGTTCATTTGAAATAGTTTTCTTACCCATTTCTACATCAATTTTTTAGCACAAATATTTATGAAAGCAACGGAAAAACAATAGTCTAAAGATATCCCAAATGAAGCATTACTGAAATCAAATCTATACATATATTGATAAGTCAAGCCCAACGATACAAAAATTATCTTGATCAAAGTCCATATGATGCTAAATCAAACATTAGAGGATAATTGAAAGCTTCATAAAAATATTTGAGGGACCAAATGACTTTTGTTTTTTGTTTTTTTTTTTTTACTTTTGTTTTTTGCTTACAAATGTTGAAACAAACGCTTTAATGGGAGAAATTAAATAGCGAGCCTAAGATCATTAAGAAATAAATTATTGAATTCAAATTTGTCTTATCTGATACATGGACCTGAAGTACTTCAATTATGGTATGCCTCATACTAAGCTAACTAGTACATTTTTTAATGATAGTAAATCCTATCAAAAAATTGTTGTGGGGTCGTGTATTCGCACAGTAAAGAGAGAGTTTTTTGTCTTAGCGGTGCACGAATGTGGAGTAGTAAAGTGAGAGTTTTTAGTCTGAGTGTATTCACAGTTGTAAAGTGAGAGAGAGCATCGAAACACCAAAAAATTTTAACTTCGAAAACACAATAAAGGGAAAAATTATGGAGCCTTGCCCAGGAGAAGAGATTTTACTATACTTGGGGCGGGTTACAAAAAAATGATATGTGCCTTAACTTTGGACAAAGTTAAATTACAATAGTTTGGAGAGTCGGTCAAACTTCATATAGGCACTCGAGAGCTTGTAATGACCGTGGTCTGATGACAAAGGTTGCAAGTTCGGTAGCAACATCTAGGAGAATATCCATCAGATTTTGGTGGTCGGACGGGGATCTGATGGCAAGTCGGCAAAGTTTCGAAGGTAATCAACGGCCAGGCTGAGGTACAGCAGCGGTGAGCTGTGGGACAAAGGTCCAATGATTGGGCAGTGGTACGGCTGAGGTTAGCAACTTAGCAATGATTCAGCAGAGGTCGGCAACTAAGCGGTGGTCCAGCGGAGGACGGCTACCGGGGAGCGGTCTGACGGCAGTCAAGAAGCCGGGCTGTGGAATGGTCAACGGCCAGCCGATGGAAGTTCGTTTGTGGTGGTTCTTGGGTGGAGCTCTAGATCCTTGAAGCCTTAAAGCACTCTCTAATCTCCAACCAAAACTCCTCTTCAAGTAGAGAGTTGAAATTTATTTATAGATTTTGAGAGTGACAAATTCTATAAATATGGAGAAAAGAATCATGAAAAATTCATAGTGCTCCATCGGATGACACATATTTATTCCCTCGATCATAGAACATTCATTATGTATTTGATTGCCTTAGTGATGTCAAAAATTTGTGAACTTGAGCTTGTTGGATTCTTCTCGTCAAGCTACTTAATTTGACTATAAGCTTGTTATATTTGGATATCATTTGGTCATTCAATTAATAACCTGAAGCTTCTTAAAATGCTTTAAGCCTTTGAATTGAGCCCATTTGGGCTCAAATTGGACTTATTTTAGTGTCATTAGGTTCATCTCATCGGAATAGACAATTTTACTATAAATTTATTGAAATCGGATTTTGGATTGTCCCAAATTTTATTTTGAAATTTCAATAAGAATTATGTATTTATCAAAAGTGTGAATCTAGAGTTGACTTTTATTTATCTAGTTTAACAAGAGATACATATTATTAAAAAAAAAAAAACTCTTTGAGAAGTTTCCCATGAAAACAATTCAAAAAGTTGACTGATGAAAATGACAGCAGGTTTGGTGGTATGTAAAAATTTAATGGTAGATTTGAATTTAGAAATAGGTGTATGTTTTTTAGGTCTCTTCCAATTATTTTGTAATTATGGTTAAATACTGGATTAAGTATTTTGTGCAGACGCCAAACGTCATCCGAAGACCAATCAGAATTTGTCACGTCACACGTTCGCAGTGTATTACGGCTCGGTACTGCTCCGTACCACGGCTCGACACCACTAACATGGCTGCATTTGATTCGCCTCCAAATATAGAGTTGCGTCCAACCTCCGCACTGAATAATTTCTCTAAAAACTGGCTTATTAAAAGAAGACTTGATTCTTGAATTTTCTATTATTCTTGTTAGGCTCATTAAATTAGCTTATCATCTCATTAGGTCCACTAAATCACCATTTCATTATATCATTTACTAACTAATTTTTTTTATTTTCTTTAAATTTATTTAGAATTGTATATCATTTAAAAAAATTATTAGTTTGTATCAAAGTTAATAGCTCTCAATGGATTAGTTATAAATATTAAAAAAAAAACTTTCAGCAATAGATTAGTTATATAATTGTTATTTTGAATACAATTTGTTTGTATAAGCAATGAGCAATCTCTTTTCATCAGCTCCACAAGACCTATAACTTTTTGGAATATTTTTTTTCTAAATTTAGTCATATAGGCCCTTAAAAGTATCTAAATCCAAGTTTTATAACATAACTAATGTGTTATTCTCTGTTTTTTTTTTTAATTCTTTGTTTCTTTTATTCGACTAATAATGTCCGAGTTGACATTTAAATTTAAGTCATTAAATTTTTTTCAAGGTGTTGACTTATTGTCTTGCACATAATAATAGTTGTTGAATTCACTATGAATCATTCAATCGAGTATTTCATATTTTGGCGCCTATATTTATTGGACATGACACTAAAAATTTTATAAATATTTCCTCATTTTCTGTATGAGGAGGAGGCTTGGTAAACCCTATAATACCTTAGATTTTTTTTTTTTTAAACGAGTGTCTCCCTGTTTATCACCATGAATGTTATAGCATGCAATTAGAGCAAAAATCATTTCAATTGAATTTTCTCATGTGAATGAAAGAATGATGAATAAACCCTAATGATACTCTCTTAAATATTAATAGATGATTGGAAGAAGAGGATTTTAATCAGGGGCGGATGCAGCATGGGTGCACGTGCCCCCACTAACTTTATTAATATTCTCTAATTAAGTATATTTATGACTCATTAATTACCTATTAAATCAAAGTAGTATTATTATATTTCTTTTTTCATCCCAAATCATAATCTCGCATTCTGTTTTTCATTCGAGTTCGAGCTCTTTCAAAAATTATATGTTCGAGACCTGTTCCGTGAACAAATTCGAGCTTGAAACGAGCGGACTGCGAGACAATTTGGTCATAGGACTAACGGGTTACTCACAATCACCCGCCTCCCAACAAAGACCATATAACACGCTTACTTACCTTATCAAAATGTATGATTATATAAAGCAAAATATTTTCATCTTTCACGGTGTGGGACTTAAAAGGTTTTTTTTTTCTTATGAGTGGAAGACTTAGGCGGGAAGGGGAAACATAGGCGGGAAACGGCGGGAAGACGAGGCTTTTTTTTTCAGGCTTAGTCACTTATATTTTTTTGACTTAGTTGGACATATGATTTTATTGCCTTGAGCCGCCAAAGAATAGATTTTGAATTATTTACTTGATAAACCTTGCTAATATTATTTTAATTGAAATTAGATATGGAAAGGTATTTCGAAAGAAAATTTTAAGATTGAGGGTTTTTTTTTACTTCAACGATTTGTGCCCCTACATGAAAAAAATTCTGGCTCCACCCCTAATTTTAATACATTGAAAATACATATAGAAGATAAATATTCATTGTTGTCACTATTATGAATTATCAATGTAGAGAGAAATTCTTTTTGATTGAGAATATTTTTTTCCAAAGTCGTTAAAAAGATAAAAAATCAAGCAACATCGCTTTGCATATCCACATTAAATTATCATTCCCCCTAATAATAGGATGGATTTATGAGCCTCATGATTATTGTTGACGAAGATTTAAAATAAATTATTCAATTGATATTCATAGGATAATCATCAATTAGTTAATTTAAACTAAATTGAACAATAGGATTAATGATGGGATTTTTAAATTGATGTCAATGAGAATATGCTGCATCAAGATCAATCAATACCTTAACACGAATATTAATGTGACCAAGTGGTATAACAAATTGAAGAATCATCTTTCTAAAGAAAATACATTATAATACATGTAAAATTCACTGAATTTTTGAAATCAGTATAATGCACTTTTGTCTACCGCGGCTCACCTCCAGCCACCGCCACATCCTACGCCCGACCATTACCATTTTGAACTTTTTATTACATTTATTATTTCTAACCAAATAAAAAAATTATTCACATACATTTAATTTACATTAATCCATATAACTAAAAATTACCATACTATTTTCAACCAATCAAAGAGCCTCTCAATACTATTTAAATGATTGTGAAATGCACCTTAATATACATAATGTTTTTCTCTTATAAAACGCGACATTATAAGGACAAATGAAGCTCCCAACCCAACCAAAAAGGTGGGTCAGGCGGTAATCAGCCCTGAACTAAAACCGCATGCCGGGCCCACAGTTGATGACAATTAACAATTTTAAATTCGGTCTGAGTCCAAATAATAAATTGTCTTTAAAAAAAAAAAACAAACGATGACGTGGCGATGCCAACGTAACACCCAGTGGCCCACCAGCAACCGAAAGCTTGGCCGGTGGGGCCCACTCTTTTCGTAACCTCTAACGAAACTGCTTGAAATCAACGGTGGGAAAATTGAAAAGAGCGAGTCTTCATTTTTTAATTTATAAATAACTGCATTAAAAGTTAATCTGTATCTCATTTTTAATAAGTAGATTTATTGAATTTGTTAAGAAAAATATTTATTTTTATTTGAGAAAGTTTTCATTGGATAATACCATTGAGTGCTTTAATAGTATAATTTTTTTAAGAGTGCAGCATTTTCTAGAGAAAAAGATATATAATATCATCATGATCATTATATTTATATATCTAATATCTAAAAAAAAAATTAAAAAAATAAATGGTTGAAATTTTGTTCATAGTATAAAATATGAATTAGGTTTTTATTGTGATTTTAATATTTAGATGAAAATTTAAGGAATGAATATGAGAAAATATTAATTTGGTATTTATTAAGTGCTAGAAAGTATGATGATAGAGTTGACTTTAATATCTTAATTTTGACAATAATTCATCATACACAGAAAATGTTGTGGGAGATCATAAAAAAAATTATGTAAAAACTCTAAAAAAAGGAAAAATCATAGGTTTTTGCCCAGTTTAATAATCTATTATAGAATAGGAGAACAATAATATTATATTCCTCACAATTGAATAACAAATAAGATAAGAGTAATTACATTATAATTTTTTGATATCTCTTACAAGTATTAAAGAAATCAGGTCTGCACACGAACAATTAAAACCCAACAACATGATTACATATTAATAGATGTATAATTAACATCGATGACAACGATTATTGGTGGTGGTCATCAACATTGATAGCTAGAAAATACAATATAATTCTTTAATTCTCTCAACTATTGAACAACCCATTCTGGAGATGAATGAGACTCTATTTATAAGCTTTTTGAAAAAAAAAAATCATTTTGATAAATTTAATCATAATCCAAAGCAGATCCTCTGTCAATTATTTTAATGCCCTAAAGATGTCATAATCAAGTGAACTATGAGCATGCCCTAATTCAAATTTTTCTCAATATTACCTTTTGCAAATCCTCACTGTAACATGGCCCTCCATGTGGAGTGTGTTTAAGATTTTGCTTGAAGGAAGTAATGTTCTCTTAATTTGAAACTGTGTATTATATTAGGGAAATTTTTTAAAGTAAGCATCATAGTAACATAATTAATGGAATTAAGGAACATTTTTGAGATAAAAAAATAAACACTAGGGTAAATTAGGATGAATTCTTGACACGACCAAACGACCGACCTTGACCCAGCCCGAAAAAATCCGGTGTTCGGGTCACCTGAACCTGAACGGGTCGGGTTCGGGTTGCAACAAATTCACCGCTTTAAAAAATCGGGTCGGGTTCAGGTTGACCCAAAGTGACACGAAAAACTCATAATACCACGAAGAGATGACGCTGTTTTGACCCAATTTGACATCCGAAAAAATGAATATTGGACCGGACAAAATTAGCAATTTAGTCAACTTCGTTCCCATCTCGTGTCGGTTCGGGTTGACCCGAACATTGCGGTTCAGTTTCGGGTTCGACCCGAACCGACCCGCCGATCCCGAATTGACACCCCTAGGTATAATAGCTAATCGCCATAATCTAAAGCTAGTTGAACGGCGATTACGCCCAGTTTTAATTTTTTTAATAAACTTAATCAGTTAATTACGTTCCTAATGAGCTTACATTAAAAATTTGCCCTATATTTATTTCCTTACACTGTCTTATTGATTTACAGCATTAAGTTGTAAAATAAAAATAAATGCTGGATTTTTTTTTTTTTTTTTTTTGAACGTTGTGGTAGATATGATTCTTTTTACAATAACAATGCTGTTCAAAATTTGATGATTGGACCATACAAATACTTTTATAAACACATAAATATAAATTTCTTCAAATTATTTTTATGAGCACATAAATTCATCAAAATTTGGTGGCCACCGTCCAAAAAATAGAGCCAAAGTTGAATAAGAATATAAATACAGTACTTTGAAGAACACGGAACGATTACAAAAGCAAATCAATATGTGGCCAATATAAGTCAGAAGGAAGTTTCTGCAAACAAAAAATATATATGGAGTTTGGCAAGCGGCCGTCCGAGTAATCGTAGCCTCTTATTTTCTATTAAAGAAAGGAAATACTTGGAATGCACTATGAACTGCCGTTTTAATTCCCACTACCACCTCCAAAGTTAGGAGAAATTATTATGTGCGGTCATCGAACAGTTTAGAGGAGAATCAGAACGCGCAACATCATCCGATATAGAGCGGTACGCAGCTGCGATACACAGCAAAAAAATAACGTGGCTCGTTTTCATTCGTCTCTTGATGCCATTTGGTGACGGCACAGAATAATTTTTCAAAAGTTAGGGTTGAGATTTTAATTTGAATATTGAATATCATTTGAAGGTTTTTTTGTTTTAATTAAGATGAGTTCGGATCTAGCCAAAGGACTCTTAGCGAGAACCAAAATTTTGGCTTGGTTTGATCTTCGAGGTGATTTTGAGTCAGGTAAGGATCAAATTGATTCAACTTGAAACCCGAATGGAATATATATAAATTATATGTTAGCACGAAATTGATTTTGGGTTAGCACTAAGGATCTATTTGTGAAAGATGGTTGTAAAATTGTTGTGCAGAAGATAATCTTTTTGAAAATTGTCATAGAAAGTAGCTTCCAACACTCAAGAAACCAGTGAAAAAGTAATGGTAAAACAAAATATATGATTGCAATCTGAAAGCAAAGTAGTAAGAAAGTTGTCTCAAACGAAGCCTAAATTGGCTCAGAATTGAACGGTCTAACATTTATTCATTCTCTCCAAATGAAATAAACATGTGAAATTATTTTGATCTTACTTCAAAGATGTATGTAATAAGCTACCCAAATGTTTTTCAAAAGAAGGGGCAAAAGGAATATATTCTAAAATAATGATTTTGTAAAACTAAGAATATTATAATTTTTAGGAGAACTAAAATCATTATTAAATGTATGATTCATATTCTAAAGTGATAATAAAACTCATCAACTAAAGCTTAAAGCTTTGTTTGGAACAAATTTCTTACAGCTTCTTAAAACAACTATCTAGTACATACTAGAAAACTGGTTTAAAAATCATTAATAAAGCCGACTAAAACAAAGCCGAAATGGAAAAAAAAAGTACTGCATTAGTAACCTAATATGATTATACTTCAGGCCAGCTTCAAGTTTAAAATCCTCATCCGATATAATTTATGACTAAGTTCGAGGTGGCCCGCAAATCTAAAATGGACTTCAAAATACTATTCAAAATTGGATTAAACATGTCAATTTCAAAGTAAATGAGTTGTATTCGGGGTAGATGAGTTAAGTTCAAGTTAAATGAGTCTTGTTGATCCAAAAAATTTGCATGATCCCTTTGACTAATGGGCTAAATAGGTTAGGTTCGGGTCAATAGATTTATGTCAAATTTTCTAATTTGTATATAAATATATCATATTTGAATCAAGTACATTTAGATCAAATTAACTTCGAATCAGATCCGAACCCAATCTGCCAATCCACATTAACATCCTTAATATATATGTGAGTTTTATTACTTTGCTTTGTATATTATAAATTTGAATTATAAATGACTTCTCAAAAAACCTTAATTTAGTCCTCATATGTAGAAAAATTAATATTTATGCTTCTTTATTCAACCTAATTAAATATAGATTATTGTCTCAGAAGAATCTCAAATAGTTGTCTTCTTAAAGCAACTTTTTAATACAAAAATTAATTTAATTTTGTACTAAAAAATTTCTTCAAGAAACAACAAAAAAGTCGTCACAAATGATGTCTAACCACTCCATGAAGAGGAGGCTTGAATTGACTTGTATAAAAGGTGTGTTTGTTTATGATATCCTTTAATATAATTAAATTATTAGCTGCATATATTCTTAATTTTTTTCAATTATAGTTATACTTGTAAATGCTAATAATATAATTGTATTATTTAATTTGTTTGATTATATATGTCTAAAATTTAATAATTATATTGTCATACAGATTAATTATATTGAGGGATAATATATAATATATAAAATTACATCATGTAAAGCACAAGCAATATTTAAGTTAAGACATCTTGAAGGATCCAACAAAATTGATCAAATTACTAAGAAATGTTAGCAAATTTAACAAAAAACTGTAAACCAAAAAAAGGAAGATGTGAAATAAATTATGCAACCCAAAATTGATAGTATTAAATATCTATACTCAAATAAAAAATAAAATTAATATAAAATATTATTACATCATAAAATTAAAAATTAAAATGATTGAAGCCTAAATTTTAGTGACTTTCAAAAAAAGTTGATTTTTACATTCTATCTTTACAATCACTTTTATAAAAAATAACATTTATCCCAAACAAATGCTGAATTTACATAATCTTACTCTTATATATAAAAATATTATAACATGCATTTTAAACACAAATAAGTAATTTATAATCCACTGAGGCTTTGATTTTCAAGCAGTTTTTTAAGTACAAAAATTTTAATTTTACACTTAAATATTATTTTAAAAAGTAATAAAAAAATCGTTCCAAAGGAAGTGACATATACTGATAATCAACCAGTAGAATGTCAAAATGTAGGACCCACCAGTTATCTTGTTTCTGATTGCAGTTTGCAGGAGGAAGTCTCAAACAAAGACAAGCACCTCTTCGTTACACCGACCTTTGAGAAAGTTTAAGGAAAGAAGAATTGCCGACCAATATTCAAAAAAAGGCAAAGAGGAGCCAACCGGACAGGAAGAAAATGTCATTCAAAGGAAACAAATTTCAATAACTTCCAACTCTCTCATGCCAAAGCAGATTGGGACTATGAAAGGGCTAAATGAGCAAGACTAACTATATGCAACCGCATAAATCTGCCGGGGATGATGAAAGAAACACGAATAAGCAGACAAACTTTTAGATTTTTAGCTGTGATATGTTTCAGAGTGGCAGGTATGGGTATAAATATTTAATATAAACTCAAAATTAGATTCGAACCTGACTCAAAAATTTTTTGCTAGGGTCAACCCGTTTGAAAAACGGGTCGAATTCGGGTTGACCCGGAAATCCGAAACTAACCCGGGAACTTGAACTGAGGCGTCAACTTGCGTCGCCATAGCGTCATGTCCGCGCTGACAGCGCGTCAATCATCCGTATGTCGCCATTGCATCGCCAACTCACCATCGCATTAGTCGCCGACTCGGCGTCGGTCAGGCCGTGGCTCCAGCACCAACTTCTGCCTCCCTGTTCACCATGCCGCCTGAGCCATGAGAGGCGAGAGCCCTCCTTGTAGGTTGTGGCATGTTCTGACTTCCGATTTTCGCAGCTCCATGTTCACCATGCTGCCTAAGCCGGTGAGCCCGTGCTTGTTGGGCTCACAATTGGTATACGGCTCGGGTCAACTCAACCCGGTAACCCTCTCGGGTCGGGTCGGGTTGACAATCCTGTCTCGCTTGAAAATCATGTTGGGTTGGTGTTGACCTTTTTACAGTCAGGTCAACTGGTCGGGTTAGACCCGTACCCGACCCGTTGAGCCGAATTTACACCCGTAGTGTCGGGTTGCACCCAGTGATGGTTTCACAATTATAATCATATTGTTAATTAGAGAAGGTTAGTTTTTCTTCAAAATTAAGAATAGATAATTTTACTAATATATGTTATTTAGGATCCATTTGGAATGATTGTAATTTTTTATTTAGGTTGTTGTAAAGCTGTAATGAAGAAAAAAAAAAAATTTAAAGACGCTGCAGAAAGCAGTTTCTTAGCATAAATTTTTCTTAAATTATTGAAAAAATAATGACCGGATAGAAATTTGATTGCGTTATGAAAAGCAAAATAATAATAAGGCTGCCCCAAATGAAGGCCTTATAATTTTTCAAAATGTTCGATCACTTACTAATATTTAAAAAAATTATGAGACTAAATAACTAAGGCTTTGTTTAGGATTCCTTTTTTACTGCTTCTGAAAGCAATTTTTTAGTACAAAATTAAAATTTTTATACTTATAAATTGTTTTAAGAAACATTAAAAAAGCTGTCATAAACAATTTTTGGCTCATAGATCAACACAAATAATTTTGATTTTGTATTTGAATATAATACAATAGAAAATAATTATGTGAACAAATTGGGCTTTTTCATCTATGTGTGTATTTATTTTAATTATCTTTGGATAATTATAGGCTCAAGGGCCCATTAATAACTTTGCTCAACAACCTCCTTTTATTATGGGAGCTGCATCTACCGCTTTCTTAGCGAGATTATGGGGTTGTTGCTCTTGGTAGGAGTCCCATGCACAAGGCATAAGCATGCATATTTTCGGGAATCATCTCCTCAGTTTCTTCTACTGGTAGCTGCAGAGAGATGGCCCTTAGAGGCTAATAAAAAGAAAGAGGGTAACAAAAAGAACTCTGGCAAATTTATATGGAAGAGAAATTTATAGCACTGTAGAGTTGTACTAACAATTTTTTTTTCCCGGACTCTAAACTCTCTGAAACCTCTAAGTAAAAGAAGTTAAATTCTTAAATATCGAGACGTATTTTAGTGTAATGATTAGAATTTCATTTAAGAAACTCTACAGTTAAGCGTGCTCATCTCAAAGCATTTATGGGATGAGTCACACAAATATGATAAAATCGTGAGGCTTTTACTCCAAAGCATACAATATCTCGTTAGGTAAAAGTTTGAGCTATTACAACCTCAACGCCCCCTCGGGAAACTTTTTAATAGTTAATAGATCATTTTTGATATTTTGTAAAGAGTGAATAGATCATTTTGATCTTTATCTCAATCTTTATATAAGAAAGTTTTAAAAATTATTTATTTTCAGATCCGTCGCAGGAGTAAAAAATATCATATCAAAACTAAACAAAAAATATTTCTTCCTTGAAGCAAACAAAAGATCCCTCACAGGAGTAAACTGATTCCATTTATCCTAAAAGAGTCATACAAATGTTATTTTATTGTGATCTTTAGCATAACTTAGGCTTCGTTTGGGACGGCTTTTTTATTGTTTTTTAAATTAGTTTTTTAAAATTTTAATTTTAATTTTTATAAGAAGCAATAAAAAAGCCACCTCAAATAAAACCTTAGTCTAAAATTCAGTCTAACCTTATTCTACTCTATAATTTGATCAATAGAGAAAACTATTATTTTCCCCTAATGTGGCTCTTACCATTGTAGCTGTCTGATATTAATTGCTGTGCAAATCTTAATGATAGTCCTAGTTACATGGATGGTGGGGATTTGACTGTTGGCAAGTCTACCTATTCAGTTGATAGTGGTGAAGAAGCTTGGGCTATTGTTGGGGAGGCAAGTGTTGAGGTGTCTCTAGTGGATCAGCGTATAAAATTAAATATATGATGTGGGGAGATCGTCTTTTGATCATTGGAAGAAGATGATGTTTGAAGGATTTCAAAGAACAGAGGATATACCAAAGCTCAAAGGTTTAAAGGAGAATTCTATTCATCAATTGTGTCCCATTCCTCTTACACATTCCATAAGTATAATACTTAAGTAGGAAAAACCTAGAGAATCCTAGAAAACTTGTAACAAACTAAATAAAATAACATAAGAAACATTTTAAACTAAAATGCTCCGCATCATTCTCCTCTTGCATCAAAATAGCTCGACTTTGTTGAGGTGCCTTAGAGAAGGAGATAGATGTAGAAGCATAAGTTATCTTCCTAGATCGAAGATTTTACTTCTTCGATGAATAACCGCAAGCTCGTTCATCAGTCAAATGAGTTTCTTTGAATTTTCACAAATTTGCAAACCTCCATCAATATAAATAACAATATATTTGGCCTTTGGAATGAATTCTTTACCCCAACTAGAATCTCATAGTAAGCTCTTGATTCCATCCACAAACTTTAGTACCATTTGAGGCGGTTGGTTACTGCTGAACTCACCAATCAAGGCATTCCATGTGAAAAGATTGTTCTTAGTCAATTCATCAAATAGCTTACAAGCTGATTCTAAGCAACCTTTGGCATTACACCACAGAAGGGAGTTCTCTATGCCATCTGGTGAGAGCATGAATGATGACATCCCCATGCTTGCATTGTTAATTAAAATATTTAAAGGAAGATTTAGAGAATTGAAATATGCTGCAATTTTTCTCACAGAAGCCATTGAACAAAGGTCTAATTCCAAGGCATGAACTTTAGCAAATGGGATTTCCTTCAGAATCATTTCCTTCACATTTTTTTCAGCAGAAACATTTCTGATCCCTAGGATGACATGAACACCTCGCAAAGTAAGCATACAAGTTGTTTCTGTGCAAATACCACTTGAAGCTCCTTGGAGTATGGCATTCCAAAGCCAGATGTTTCGGCATTCAATTCGATGAAAGAGGATAGATAGATGCCTTCTCAGTTTCTCGAAGGTCATCCACTGTGAGCTTGCCGAGTTTGAAGAACAGGTAAATAAAGTAGGAAGATGGGAGAAATCCATCACGTGAAGGCTGGACAATGCGAAATCCAGATCAGATCTAAGTTTTGAAAGGTGGCGTGTGACGAGTATGGAATCGATCCCACAGGGAGGTATATCGGTATGTTCGATCTGCAGCTGGAGAGGGTTAACATCTTTTACGAGGCATCTTGTGGAAGATTCATTCCTAGGGTGGTTTTGATGGATCTTGATGCGGAGCATTTTAATCTAAAGTGTCCCTTAGAATAGCTTATGTAGTTTGTTATAAGTTTTCTAGAATATTCTTCTAGGATTCTCTAGTTTTCCTTACTTTGGCATTATATATAGGGAATGTGTAAGAGGAGAAAGGTATTGAATGAAATATTAGCCTTTGAAGCCTTTGAGCTCTTCTTCTTCTTCTTCCCTGGATTGGGAAAACCCAAATCCTTCTTGTAGGTCGAATCTTCCGACGATCCACTACATCAGTTGGTATCAGAGCCTGGATCTTATGAAGATCGATGGACTGCGAAAGAAGGACGGCTGTCGACGACGATCGAAGCCGCAAAATAAGATTGGCGGTCGACGATGATCGACGCCAAGCAGGAAGGTGGGTTGTCGACGATGATCGAAGCCGGATCGCCTTCTATCAATCTCAAGCGAAGGATTCACTGGATCAGATCGACAGGAACCTTCGGGCAATAAGGAAGATGCGAATGTCGTCGGCAACCATACCGAGGTATTCTTCTTCTTCTTCGATCTCCTCGTCCGCTTCACGCAAACGCCATCAGTCCCGCCATACTCCCACCTTCGTTGATGACTACGCTCTGCTTGATCTCCCTCTCCGATGGCCTGATCCGCCGCCAGAGTATCTGCCGCTCGAGCTTCCATTGCGATGGCGCGATCCCCCTCCGTTCCAACATCTTCCGTCTCCCAACTCCTCCCGTCCACGCAAGATAGACGCTGATCGCGACCAGACCAGATCTGCAGTACGCGAGAGGCAACGGATCGCTGATCACAACCAGAGCAATGAGCTAAAGCCGTTCCAACAAATCTCTTCCGTCGCTGATTTCGACTCTGTTTCCGCAGCCGCATCCTCCCTCTCCACACCACCCGCAACGCCTTCCACTCCTCAAAATCCGACAGCCTTTGCTGAATCCACCGGAACAGATAAACTGTTAGAGGTCGTCAAGGTCCCCAACGATGCCCCATCGGTCAAGCCGTCGTCTCCACCGCAGGCAACGTCAGAGACATCCCCTTCCCGGAAGAAGCGCACGCACGTAAGGCGGGTATCCAGCGCCGGTCTCATGGCTGATTCTATTATCCCAGCGCCCGTATCTAGCGATTTAATGCAGCACCCCTGCAACGAGTGCAAAGGTACCTGTGAGACTATCAGTGAGAAAGATCGCTGCCCACAATGCCATGGCGAGAAGGTCGTGCAGGATAAGAATGTTCTTGACGTTCTTGTTGAGAAGGGCATGCAAAATGGGCCAAAGATCACCTTCCCCGGAGAAGTTGATGAAGCTCCTGATTGCGTCACTGGCGACATCGTCTTTGTCTCGCAACAAAAAGACCACTCCAAGTTCAAAAGAAAGGGCGATGATCTCTTCGTTAAGCCCACTCCCTCCTCCCTCCAAACTGCATCTCCGCTCTCACTCCCCCTTGGTTCCCGTGATGATGAAATTTCCTTCAATTATTTGACCTGTTTTAGGCGTTCGAATGATGATGAAATGAGATGCAACAAGCCAGTGGTGATATCCTGCAACAAGCAGCAG